>NC_091977.1:199123655-199228655 GCF_044704955.1 Pristiophorus japonicus
GCCTGCACCTCTCAAAGGTGAGCATTACTCAAATAAAATGTAAAGAAACGAGTACAAAAGCAAAAATCTAAACTTACCTCAAAGTTGCGAGTATCTTTTTATGAGGTACTGGTGGTGGGTCCATCATGTAGCTGAACACACATTCAGGTGTCCATGCTTTGGAGAGGGCATTGAAAGGACGGTGACGTCCAAAGTAGCAGGTTGTGCGTCAATTCAGCGTTGCACATCGATTGACGTCACAATATAACTAATTACCATATTTGCACCAAGTGCAGGCAGCGGCAGCACTACCAACCTGCCCAAAATGGCAGCCGCTGCTTTCCATGCCAGAAGTGGGCGGAAGCGAGATGGCTGCCATTTTTTCTCGGTATCCACCATATCATCTGCCACTAAGGTGCCGAATTTCACGGCCATAGACTTTAACCTATTCAAGAGATTGGTTATCTAATGTTGTTAACTTGTCATCCTAAATTAATCTCACCAATTTATATCAATCTCAAACACTGATCTCAGCTATAAATTTTTAATCAGCAAACAGTTACTGCTGAATTACAGAACTGCCTTTCTACCTGTTATTCATTTTGTCAATTAATCCTAACTACTAATTATTTGCGTACTCACTATCTAAGTTTAAGTGCTGCTATCTATGATTGGAGGGTTAATAAACAGTTGTTAGTTCATGTTATGTATGTACATGCTGTTTGTAGCCACCAAATGGTGTCATTGTTGGAGGCCACTGAGCAGCACGCACATGGTGCTGCTCTGGTATAAAAGGCCAGCAATTTTGTGAGTCAGGCACTTTGGGCCTAAATAAAGCTGAGCAAGATTGTACCTTGCTTAGTTAAACAGTACTCAGTTTGAACCTTTATTGCAGCATACATAACATTTGGCGATGAGAATATAAGAACCTTTGTTTGCAAAATGAGCACTGTTATGTATGCAACACCTTGCAACCAGCATTCTACCGCCACCAGAGGGCGCATCTGTTGGAGACCCAAGGGATCCCAGCATCCCTTGGGAGCACTGCATATAAGCAGGCCTCCCAAACTGTGCCGGCATTCTGGAGTCATAATAAAGAGACTAAGGTCACACTTACTCTCAAGTCTACAGTACTCAGTCACATTGCTTTATTTGAGATATAACAACTGGCGACGAGTAATAGACAACAAACCATCACGCGAAAATGCAAAGAACTGTTGGTATCCTGGAGAAATTCTCAGAAGGTGACGATTGGAAAGCCTTCGTGGAGCGACTCGACCAATACTTCGTGGCCAACGAGCTGGAAGGGAATGAGAACGCTGCAAATGAAGGGCGATCCTCCTCACCGTCTGCGGGGCAACAACCTATGGCCTCATGAAGAATCTTCTTGCTCCGGTGAAACCAACAACCAAATCATATGAAGAACTGTGTACACTGATCCGTGAGCACCTCAATCTGAAGGAGAGCGTTCTGATGGCAAGATATCGATTTTATACATGTCAATGGTTTGAAGGCCAGGAAGTGGTGAGCTACATCGCCGAACTAAGGCGCCTTGCAGGACATTGCGAATTCGGTGGATTCCTGGAGCAAATGCTAAAAGACTGTTTTGTGCTTGGCATTGGCCATGAGGTAATCCTTCATAAACTATTGCCTGTTGAAACACCAAACATGAGCAAAGCCATAACGATAGCCCAAGCATTTATGTCCACCAGCGATAACACCAAACAAGTTTTGCAGCATAAAGATGCATCGGCAAGTACTGTACACAAAGTAATGTCGTTTTCAGGCAAGAATGCATATGGCAGAAAGTACACACCTGCAGCTGCACAACCTCAGATGACTCAGAGTCCGCCATCAACTGTGAATATGAGGCAATTAACACCTTGCTGGCGCTGCGGAGGTGATCATCGAGCCCATCCATGCCACTTCAAACACTATGCGTGCAAAGGCTGTGGAACAATGGGACACCTCCAGCGAATGTGCAGACGAGCTGCAAACCGTGCAAACCACCACGTCGCAGAGGAAGACCGATCCATGGCGGATCAAACTGAACTAGAGACTCGAACCGAGGAGGCAGAAGTCTATGGGATACACACCTTCACCACGAAATGTCCATCGATCATGTTAAAAGTTGAACTGAACAGAATTCCAGTATCCATGGAATTGGACACGGGTGCGAGTCAGTCTATCATGAGCAAAAAGGCCTTCGTGAGGCTGTGGTGCAACAAGGCACAAAGGCCCGAGCTGAGCCCTATTCACACCAAGCTGAGAACTTACACTAAAGAGCTGATCCCTGTAATTGGCAGCGCAGCAGTAAAAGTCTCCTATGATGGAGCAGTGCACGAACTACCACTATGGATTGTACCAGGAGATGGCCCCACACTGTTCGGCAGAAGCTGGCTGGGAAAAATCCGCTAGAACTGGGATGACATCCGAGCGCTTTCGTCGATCGGCGACGCCCCATGTGCCCAGGTTTTAAGCAAATTCCCAACGTTGTTTGATCCAGGCATCGGAAATTTCTCTGGGGCGAAGTTGCAGAGCCACTTGGTTCCCGATACACGACCCATCCACCACAAGGCATGTGCGGTGTGATGTGAGAGAAAGTGGAGCTCGAGCTGGACAGGCTGCAACGAGACGGCATCATCGCACCGGTGGAGTTCAACGAGTGGGCCAGTCGATTGTTCCGCTCCTCAAGGGCGATGGCACGGTCAGAATTTGTGGGGGCTATAAAGTAACGATTAACCGTTTTTTGCTGCAGGACCAGTAACCGCTACCCAAGGCAGACGACCTATTTGCGACGCTGGCAGGAGGGAAGACGTTCACCAAGTTGGACCTGACCTCAGCCTACATGACGCAGAAGCTGGCGGAATCTTCGAAAGACCTCACCTGCTTCAACACGCACAAAAGTCTGTTCATCTACCATAGATGCCCGTTTGGGATTCGATCGGCCGCGGCTATTTTTTAAAGGAACATGGAGAGTCTGCTAAAGTCGGCTCCGTGCATCGTGGTTTTCCAGGACTACATGTTGATAACAGGTCGGGACACCATCAAACACTTGCAGAACCTGGAAGAGGTTCTAAGTTGGCTAGATCGGGTGGGACTCAGTGTGTTTTCCTGGTGTCAGAGATCAAGTTCTCAGGGAGAAGAATCGCAGCCGACGGCATCAGACCCACCGGCGCCAAGACGGAGGCCATCAAGAACGCGCCGAGACCACAGAACGTGGTGCAGCTGCGGTCGTTCCTGGCACTTCTCAATTATTTTGGTAATTTCCTACCCGGGTTAAGCACCTTGCTAGAACCCCTACATGTGCTGCTACACAAGGGAGATGACTGGGTATGGGGGAAATCACAAGAGACTGCTTTTGAGAAAGCCAGAAATCTGTTATGTTCCAACAAACTGCTTGTTCTGTATGACCCATGTAAACATTTACTACTAGCTTGCGATGCGTCTTCGTACGGGGTCGGGTGTGTGTTGCAACAAGCAAATGAATCGGGAACATTGCAATCGGTCGCTTATGCGTCCAGGAGTTTGTCCAAGGCCGAAAGGGCCTACAGCATGATTGAAAAAGAAGCTCTGGCATGCATTTATGGGGTGAAAAAAATGCACCAGTATCTGTTTGGGCTTAAGTTCGAGTTAGAAACTGACCATAAGCTGCTCATATCGCTAATATCAGAGAGCAAAGGTATTAATACCAATGCCTCTGCTCGCATCCAAAGATGAGCGCTCACGCTGTCTGCATATAACTATGTAATTCGCCACAGACCAGGCATAGAGAACTGCCCTGATGCTCTCAGTTGGCTACCATTGCCCACCACCAGGGTGGAAATGGCACAGCCTGCAGACATGCTCTTGGTGATGGATGCATTTGAAAACGAAAAGTCACCCGTTACAGCCCGCCAGATCAGGATCTGGACCAGCCAGGATCCCTTACTGTCCCTTGTAAAAAACTGTGTCCTCCATGAGAGCTGGTCCAGCATCCCAGCGGAGATGCATGAAGAGATCAAGCCATTCCAGCGGCGCAAAGACAAAATGCCCATACAGGCAGACTGTCTTTTGTGGGGTAATCGCGTGGTTTTGCCTAAGAAAGTCAGGGAAATGTTCATATGCAACCTATACAGTACCCACCCAGGCATAGTAATGATGAAAGCTATAGCCAGGTCCCATGTGTGGTGGCCCGGCATCGACTCAGATTTGGAGTCTTGCGTGCGCCAATGTAACACTTGCTCTCAACTGAGCAATGCACCCAGGAAGGCACCACTAAGTTTGTGGTCATGGCCCTCCAAACCGTGGTCTAGGATCCACGTTGACTTCACTGGCCCGTTTCTAGGCAAAATGTTTTTGGTTGTTGTGGACACTTATTCAAAATGGATTGCGTGTGTAATAATATCTGTAAGCACGTCCACTGCCACCATCGAAAGCCTACGAGCCATGTTTGCCACGCACGGCCTGCCTGATGTCCTAGTCAGCGACAATGGGCCGTGCTTCACCAGCGCTGAATTCAAGGAATTCATGACCCGCAATGGGATCAAGAACGTCACATCTGCCCCGTTCAAGCCCGTATCTAACGGCCATGCAGAACGGGCAGTGCAAACCATCAAGCAAAGCTTGAAAGGCATGTCGGA
The DNA here is from genome assembly GCF_044704955.1 of Pristiophorus japonicus. Classification (NCBI taxonomy): domain Eukaryota; kingdom Metazoa; phylum Chordata; class Chondrichthyes; family Pristiophoridae; genus Pristiophorus; species Pristiophorus japonicus. Next base: position 199,128,257 of record NC_091977.1, read on the forward strand.
AGGCTCCCTGCAGACCTGCCTGTCCCGAGTCCTGCTCAGCTACCACACAAGATCCCACTCGCTCACCGGGATTCCCCCTGCCGAACTGCTCATGAAAAGGCTCTCTCTAGTCCACCCTGATCTCCATAATCATGTCGAGGCCAGGCGGCATCAACAAAGCATGTACCATGATCGCACAAATTTGTCACGCGATATTGAAGTCAATGACCCTGTATTTGTACTCAACTATGGACATGGTCCCAAATGGCTTGCTGACAGTGTCGTAGCCAAAGAAGGGATTAGAGTGTTTGAGGTCAAACTTGCAAATGGACTAACTTGCAGAAAGCATTTGGACCAAACCAAACTGCGATTCATAGACAGCCACGAGCAACCTGAAGAGGACACCACCAACTTCGACCCTCCGATACACACACAAGTGGCAACCGACATCACGGTTGACCACAAAGCTGAACTCATCAACCCCAGCAGCCCAACAAGGCCAGCTGCGCAGCAGCCCAGCGAAGGCCCAACCAACACACCTGCACCTGTGTTTGTACCAAGACAATCGACTAGGGAGCGGAAAGCCCCAGATCGTCTCACCCTGTAAATAAGTGTAAATAAGTGTACTGTTGTCTTTGGCGGGGGGGGGGGGGGGGGAGTGATGTTATGTATGCAACACCTTGTAACCAGCATGCTACCGCCACCAGAGGGCGCATCTGTTGGAGTCCCATGGGATTCCAGCATTTAAGCAGGCCTCCCATGCTGTGCCGGCACCCTGGAGTCAGAATAAAGAAACTAAGGTCACACTTACTTAAGTCTACAGTACTCAGTCACGTTGCTTTATTTGAGACATAGCAAGCACGATTAGAGCGCTTCGTGGAGGGAGAAGATTGGACAGACTTTGTGAGCCGTTTGAACATAGAAACATAAAAACATAGAAAATAGGTGCAGGAGTCGGCCATTCGGCCCTTCGAGGCTGCACCGCCATTCAATGAGTTCATGGCTGAGCATGCTACTTCAGTACCCCATTCCTGCTTTCTCGCCATACCCCTTGATCCCCCTAGTAGTAAGGACTACATCTATCTCTTTTTTGAATATATTTAGTGAATTGGCCTCAACAACTTTCTGTGGTAGACAATTCCACAGGTTCGCCACTCTCTGGGTGAAGAAGTTTCTCCTCATCTCGTTACTAAATGGCTTACCCTTTGTCCTTAGACTGTGACTCCTGGTTCTGGACTTCCCCAACATTGGGACCATTCTTCCTGCATCTAACCTGTCTAAGCCCGTCAGAATTTTAAACGTTTCTATGAGATCCCCTCTCATTCTTCTGAACTCCAGTGAATACAAGCCCAATTGATCCAGTCTTTCTTGATATGTCAGTCCCGCCATCCCGGGAATCAGTCTGGTGAACCTTCGCTGCACCCCCTCAACAGCAAGAATGTCCTTCCTCAAGTTAGGAGACTAAAACTGTACACAATACTCCAGGTGTGGCCTCACCAAGGCCCTGTACAACTGTAGTAACATCTCCCTGCCCCTGTACTCAAATCCTCTCATTATGAAGGCCAACATGCCATTTGCTTTCTTAACCGCCTGCTGTACCTAAATTGCCAACCTTCAATGACTGATGTACCATGACACCCAGGTCTCGTTGCACCTCCCCTTTTCCTAATCTGTCACTATTCAGATAATAGTCTGTCTCTCTGTTTTTACCACCAAAGTGGATAACCTCACATTTATCCACATTATACTTCATCTGCCATGCATTTGCCCACTCACCTAACCTATCCAAGTCACTCTGCAGCCTCATAGCATCCTCCTCGCAGCTCACACTGCCACCCAACTTAGTGTCATCCACAAATTTGGAGATACTACATTTAATCCCCTCGTCTAAATCATTAATGTACAATGTAAACAGCTGGGGCCCCAGCACAGAACCTTGCGGTACCCCACTAGTCACTGCCTGCCATTCTGAAAAGTACCCATTTACTCCTACTCTTTGCTTCCTATCTGCCAGCCAGTTCTTAATCCACAACAATACACTTCCCCCAATCCCATGTGCTTTAACTTTGCACATTAATCTCTTTTGTGGGACCTTGTCGAAAGCCTTCTGAAAGTCCAAATACACCACATCAACTGGTTCTCCCTTGTCCACTCTACTGGAAACATCCTCAAAAAATCCCAGAAGATTTGTCAAGCATGATTTCCCTTTCACAAATCCATGCTGACTTGGACCTATCATGTCACCTCTTTCCAAATGCGCTGCTATGACATCCTTAATAATTGACTCCATCATTTTACCCACTACCGATGTCAGGCTGACCGGTCTATAATTCCCTGTTTTCTCTCTCCCTCCTTTTTTAAAAAGTGGGGTTACATTGGCTACCCTCCACTTCATAGAGTCTATGGAATGTTGGAAAATGACTGTCAATGCATCCGCAATTTCCAAGGCCACCTCCTTAAGTACTCTGGGATGCAGTCCATCAGGCCCTGGGGATTTATCGACCTTCAATCCCATCAATTTCCCCAACACAATTTCCCTCAGTTCCTCCTTCTTACTAGACCCTCTGACCCCTTTTATATCCGGAAGGTTGTTTGTGTCCTCCTTAGTGAATACCGAACCAAAGTACTTGTTCAATTGGTCTGCCATTTCTTTGTTCCCCGTTATGACTTCCCCTGATTTTGACTGCAGGGGACCTATGTTTGTCTTTACTAACCTTTTTCTCTTTACATATCTATAGAAGCTTTTGCAGTCCGTCTTAATGTCCCCTGCAAGCTTCCTCTCGTACTCTATTTTCCCTGCCCTAATCAAACCCTTTGTCCTCCTCTGCTGAGTTCTAAATTTCTCCCAGTCCCCGGGTTCGTTGCTATTTCTGGCCAATTTGTATGCCACTTCCTTGGCTTTAATACTATCCCTGATTTCCCTTGATAGTCACGGTTGAGTCACCTTCCCTTTTTTATTTTTACGCCAGACAGTGGTGTACAATTGTTGTAGTTCATCCATGCAGTCTCTAAATGTCTGCCATTGCCCATCCACTGTCAACCCCTTAAGTATCATTCGCCAATCTATCCTAGCCAATTCACGCCTCATACCTTCAAAGTTACCCTTCTTTAAGTTCTGGACCATGGTCTCTGAATTAACTGTTTCATTCTCCATCCTAATGTAGAATTCCACCATGTTATGGTCACTCTTCCCCAAGGGGCCTCACACACCAAGATTGCTAATTAATCCTCTCTCTTTACACAACACCCAGTCTAAGATGGCCTCCCCCCTAGTTGGTTCCTCGACATATTGGTCTAGAAAACCATCCCTTATGCACTCCAGGAAATCCTCCTCCACCGTATTGTTTCCAGTTTGGTTAGCCCAATCTATATGCATATTAAAGTCACCCATGATAACTGCTGCACCTTTATTGCATGCACCCCTAATTTCCTGTTTGATGCCCTCTACTACTGTTTGGAGGTCTGTACACAACTCCCTCTAACGTTTTTTGCCCTTTGGTGTTCTGCAGCTCTACCCATATAGAGAACCAGTGCTCTGTGGCAAACAAAATGAAGGGGGTCGACGATGCAGATCGGCGATGGGCCGTGTTCCTCACTGTGTGCGGTTCAAAGATCTACGGTCTGATAAAGAATCTACTCATGCCTAGTGATCCAACAGAGAAAACGTACGAGGAGTTGTGTACATTGGGACGGGAGCACCCCAAGCCAGACGACGGCATCATCATCTCGAGATACAGGTTTTATACACACGTTCGATCGGAGGGCAAAAGCGTGGCGGAATTCGTTGCTGACCTGCGAACTCTAGCGGGACCGTGCAATTTCAGGACGATGTTGGCAGACATGCTGCAGGATTTCTTTGTTATCGGTATCAACCACGAGGTGATCCTGAGCAAACTTCTGGCGGTGGAGGAGTTGGATTTAAAAAGGGCCATCCAGATCACTCAATCATGTATGACGATGGACTGGAGTTTAAAGCAAATATCGGTGAAGAACAGAACCTTGGCAAGTACTGTAAATGCGATTGATTCGGCGTTCAGCAGAGTGGCACATGGTAGGGCCTATCCGGCTGCGTTTGCGAAACCTGTGGCTGCCCAAAGTCCGCCAACGGGAATGTATCTGACTTCTCCGTGTTGGCGCTGTGGGGGAAATCATCGGCACCAGCAGTGCCGATTTAAACAATATAGTTGCAAAGGCTGTCTGAGAGTGGGACATCTCCAGCGCAAGTGTCCGCAGGTGAGCAAGTGAGCTGCGACACACCACGTGGAGGATGAGAGTCAGACTAGCGCAGATCCGGATACGGATTCCGAGATGCCAGAGGAGGAAGTGTATGGACTGTACTCTTTCATAACCAAGAGTAAACCAATTTTGATTAACGTGAAGTTTAACAGGATACCGGTATCGATGGAACGGGACACAGGGGCGAGTCAATTGATCATCAATGAGAGATTTAATAAGATGTAGGATACTAAGACTGTGAGGCCCAGGCTGAGCCCTGTTAACACCAAGCTGCGCACGTACACCAAAGAACTGATAAAGGCAATTGGCAGTGCACAAATTAATGTGTCGTATAACGGTGCGGTTCACGAGTTACCGCTGTGGATTGTTCCAGTCAATGGCCCAATGCTGCTCAGCAGGAGCTGGTTGGAGAAAATCAGATGCAACTGGAACGACATAAAGGCGTTGTCATCAGAGGAAGATACCTGTGCCCAAGTATTGAGCAAGTTCCTCTCGCTGTTCAAACTGGGTATCAGCAACTTCACGGCAGCCAAGGTGCAGATCCACGTGGACTCAGATGCAAGACCCATCCATCATAAAGCTCGGGCAGTGCCGTATATGATGAGGGAGAAGGTCAAAATTGAACTGGATAAACTCCAGCGTGAAGGGATCATATCACCGGTCGAATTTAATGAATGGGCCAGCTCTATTGTTCCTGTGCTGAAAAGTGATGGCACAGTCAGAATCTGTGGAGACTACAAGGCTACGATCAACAGGGTTTCAAAACAAGATCAGTACCCGTTACCGAAGGCTGATGATTTGTTTGCGACGCTACCTGGAGGGAAGTCGTTCACAAAACTGGACTTGACATCGGCCTATATGACACAGGACTTGGTCGAGACGTCGAAGAGACTTACGTGCATTAACACGCACAAAGGACTGTTTATTTACCAAATTTGCCGGTTTGGAATTCGCTCGGCTGCCGCAATATTCCAGAGGAATATGGAAAGTCTATTGAAGTCCGTTCCAAGAACTGTCGTGTTCCAAGATGACATCCTGATCACCGGTCGTGACTCCAAGGAACATCTGAACAACTTGGAAGAGGTTCTACTGCATTTGGCAGAGTGGGACTCAGACTTAAACGCTCGAAGTGCATCTTCATGGCACCGGAGGACGAATTCCTCGGGAGGAAAATCGTCGCTGATGGCATCAGACCGACTGACATGAAAACCAAAGCCATCAAGAATGCACCCAAGCCGCAGAACACGACGGAGCTTCATTCGTTCCTGGGTCTACTCAACTACTTCGCTAACTTCTTACCTAAATTGGGCACCTTACTTGAACCACTGCACATGCTATTGAGAAAAGGCAACAACTGGGTGTGGGGCACATTGCAAGACAGAGCTTTCGAGAAAGCCACCAATCTGCTTTGCTCGAACAAGCTGCTGGTACATTATGACCCATGTAAACGTTTAGTTTTGGCCTGTGACGCATCGTCATTTGGAATTGGTTGTGTGTTACAACAAGACAATGAGTCGGGGAAACTTCAACCTGTCGCGTATGCATCCAAAAGTTTGTCTAAAGCAGAAAGAGCCTACAGTATGGTAGAAAAAAAAGCTTTAGCGTGTGTGTACGGTGTTAAAATACCTGTTCGGTCAGAGGTTTGAATTAGAGACCGATCACAAGCCGTTCATTTTGTTGTTTTTTGAGAGCAAAGATATCAGTACCAACGCTTCATCCTGCATTCAAAGGTGGGCACTGACATTATCTGCCTATGATTATGGCATTCGCCACAGACCTGGCACAGAGAATTGTGCCGATGCTTTGAGCCGGTTGCCATTGCCCACACCAGTGGTGGAAATGCCACAACCGGCAGATTTAATGTTAATCATGGATGCTTTTGAGAGTGAAGGAACCCCTGTCACGGCTCAACAAATTAACACCTGGACCACCCAGGACCCGATATTATCGGTGGTAAAGGGTTGCATCCTCAAAGGGGATTGGTGTGCCATACCTAAGCAAATGTGCGAGGAAGCACATTTCGTCACAAGGGCGAACTGTCTATTCAAGCAGATTGCATATTGTGGGGCAATCGAGTTGTAATGCCTAAGAAAGGGAGAGAGATGTTTGTGCATGAGTTACACAGCACACATCCTGATATAGTGATGATGAAGGCCATCGCCAGGTCCCACGTATGGTGGCCAGGAATTGATTCTGAGCTGGAAGCATGCATGCATCAGTGCAACACCTGCATGCAGCTCAGCAAAGCACCAGCGGAATCGCCGCTGAGTCTGTGGTCATGGCCATCCAAACCTTGTTCCAGAATCCATGTCGATTTTGCAGGTCCCTTCCTGGGCAAGATATTTTTAGTGGTGGTGGATGCTTATTCGAAGTGGATAGAATGCATAATCATGTCATCCAGTACGTCCATGGCAACCATAGAGAATCTCAATGTCATGTTCGCGACACATGGTCTGCCTGACATAGTGGTGAGCGATAATGGGCTGTGCTTCACCAGTCAGGAGCTTCAGGAATTTGTAAAACTTAACGGCATAAAACATGTAAGGTCAGCACCATTCAAGCCTGTGTCCAATGGGCAAGCAGAACGTGCAGTACAAATTATCAAGCAAAGCATGAGGAGAGCAACCCAAGGGTCACTGCAGACCCGCTTGTCTTGCATACTGCTGAGTTACAAGACAAGACCCCACACACTCACAGGGGTCTCGCCTGCTGAACTCATGATGAAAAGAGATCTTAAGACCAAGTTATCTCTTGTACACCTGGATTTAAATAATCATGTTGAATACAGAAGACAGAGTCAACAAAGGTACCACGATCGCGCAACTGTGTCACGCGAGATTTCTGTTACTGATCCTGTATATGTGTTGAATTATGGTTAGGGTCCCAAATGGATCGCTGGTATGATCAGAGCCAAGGAAGGCAACAGAGTATTTGTTATTAAGCTCAAGAATGGGCAAACTTGCAGAAAACACATGGATCAAACAAAGCTGAGGCACACAGACGAGCCAGAGCAGTCGGACGAAGAAACCGTCGACAACCAACCAACCTACCAGCAGCCTTCAGTGGACTCAAGGGTCATCAGTGAACCCAGAATTTCCATCACGGACTTGTTCAATAAAAATGGACTTGCAATTCCTGACATGGCCACTACCACCCCCAACAAGTCAGTCATCCAGCCACCAGCCACAACAGACTCTGTACATTCACCCAAGGCCGGAATCGAACTGAGACGGTCAACTCGGGAGCGTAAAGCACCGGACCGTCTCAACCTGTGAAAGACTGTGATAAGATCTCAGAGGAGGGTATTGTCATGTATGTACATGCTGTTTGTAGCCACAAGATGGTGTCATTGTTGGAGGCCACTGAGCAGCACGCACATGGTGCTGCTCTGGTATAAAAGGCCAGTCATTTTGTGAGTCAGGCACTTTGGGCCTAAATAAAGCAGAGCAAGGTTGTACCTTGCTTAATTAAACAGAGGTTGTACCTTGCTTAATTAAACAGTACTCAGTTTGAACCTTTATTGCATACATAACAGTTCATTACTTTATTGTCTGACTTTTTTCTTTGATAATTTGCAAGAAAAGATTCATTCATTCATGCACTATATTGTGTGGGTCCTGATGGAAGGTTGGTAGTGTAATATAATCCGAACTAGTTGATAGAAAACAATTCGGTGAGCCAGATTTAGGAATTGTTAACTTGGCATAAACAGGGTAAATTGCAGATGGTTGCTTAACAATAAGTTAACGTGAAGGGTTAAAGATTTGTCTGGCGTATTTGATAATATTCTTGCCAGGGTACTGACGCCGGTGTTCTTGCAGCAGGCACCACTGAATTAATGTAATTAATAATTCATAGAGCACCAGGCACATTAATAAATCAATAAATGAATGGAGAAAGAGACACCAGTGAGTTAATAAATTAATGGAGCAGTGGGCAAACCAAAAAATCAATTAATAGAGTAGCAGACAGACCAGCAAATCAATAAATTGACAGAGTACCAGTCACCAAGAAACTACTGATATATTAATGGAGCAACAAGCATACCAGCTAATCAATAAATTAATAAAGTAATGGGCACCAGCAAGTTAATAAATATAAAGAAAATAGAAAGAATTGCATTTATATAGCACTTTTCACAACTTAAATATATCTCAAAGCGCTTTACAGCCAACTAAGTACTTTTAAAGTGTTGCCACTGTTGTAATGTAGGAAAAATACTAGTCAATGTTACACACAGCAAGCTCCCATGAACAGCAATGTGATAATGACCAGATAATCTATTTTTGTGATGTTGGTTAAGGATGTTGGCCAGGACACCGAGAAGAACTTCCCTCCTCTTCTTCAGCCGATTCTAAGCTCTAGAGAGCAATGTTCCCTCTAATTCTTTTTTGCCGCACGTTCCCTTTAATTTGCTGCGTGGTAACTTTTCTGCACAGGACCTCCCGATTGATGCGTGGCACTTAGGGGCAACATTGCTGGAGAGCTGCTGAATATGCTCATTCAAATGATGCTCAAGTATTAACATAGGGCCCATCCACTGAATCCTGAGCAGTCTCTGGAGGGTTCAGCGCGGAAGGCACAGGGTGGAGTGCCCAGCGCGGAGGGCCCAGGGTGAAGGGTGAGGGGCTAAGTTGGCCCAGGTAGTGCTTTCGCCATCCGACCTGATTTGAGGTGGAGAGCTTGCCCCAGTCTTCGCAGCCCCAGCCTTAGGGCTAGAATTTCGGTTTTCAGCGAAACCGGTAGTTTTATGCCAAAATTACCGTTTTCGCTTCACTACTGTTATTAGGCCTGCTTTTTGGCCTTTAATTTACGTATCAGTAAAAATTGGCATTGCACAAGGATTTAAACCGCGAATTTCGGCAACTTTACTCCGGGGTCAATAGCACTGCGAGAGAGGCCTTGGGAGGGGGGCGGGGGAAACAACAAAAAAAATTGCAAAAAAACAAAAACAATACATTCACAAAACCCTTACCAACTAAATCGCTGAAAAAGAATTAAAAAATAAAAACTTTAACTTATCTTTTTTGCAGGTCTTCATACTTACCGCTGCTGACAGGGCTGCACAGCAGGTTTTACCCTGTCGGTATTCTGGGCGCAGAAGGTCCCGAGAGAGCGAAAAATCGATCACAAACACTATTTGCGATGTGGCACGTCAGCGCTCCTCTCCCAGCGGTACTGGATAGCAAAAATAACTTTTGCACTGTAATGTGGAAGTCATAATATTCATAAAGGGGAAAATGCTTTTTTATATCTAATAGCACAAGGGAAGTGGTAAAAGGACACTTAGGAAATCATAATATGATTAGGCATTGTCAACTGGTTTTATGAAAGGGAAATTAAGCTTAACACATTTGTTAGAGTCTTTTGAGGATGTAACTAGTAGGGTAGATAAAGGGGAACCAGTGGATCTAATATATTTGGATTTCCAAAAGACATTCCATAAGGTGCCACATAAAATTTTGCTATGCAAGATAAGGGCTCATGGGGTTGGGGGTAATATATTAGCATGGATAAAGGATTGGTTAATGGACAGGAAACACAGTAGCGATAAACGGATCATTTTCCGGTTGGCAGGCTGTAACTAGTGAGGTGACTAAAGGATCACTGCTTGGGCCTCAGCGATTTACAATCTATATTAATGACTTAAATGAAGGGACCGAGTGCAGTGTATCCATGTTTGCTGATGATGCACCACCAGGTCGGAAAGTAAGCTATGAGGAGGACACTCAGAGCCTGCAAAGAGATATAGACAGGTTAAGTGAGTGGGCAATAAAGTGGCAGATGGATTATAATGTGGGAAATGTGAGGTTATTCACTTTGGAAGGAAGAGTAGAAAAACAGAATATTTTTTAAATGTTGGTGTTCAGAGAGATTTAGGTAATCTCGTACAGAAACACAGAGGGCTAGACTTTCCACTATGATCGCTATCGCCCAAAAATGGGCGATATTTCTGGTCTTAGTGATTTTTGATTTTTCAGAATCGCTGGAATATCGGCCATTCTAAAGACCGCTAGTTTCGGCTTTTTATTTTGGGCGATAGCTTTAGAGATGTGAAATGGGGCTAGAGTTTCTTCGTTTTTTTGCATGCTTAACGCCCACTTAACGTCCATTTTACCGCTGAAATGACATATAATGCCCATATATCGCCCATTTAGCCATAAAATGGAAACTGACGGACATTTTCCAGAAAGTTAATGGCGAGCGTTACTTTCCCCACGTGTGTAATGCCGGGAAAAAATAATACCGCCCGCTCACTTTTTTGGGGCGGAATCATCAGAATGGGCGAAATCAACGCCCATAATATCGCCCAGCGTTAGGTTCCACACGGAATTAACGCCGAGATTCAATAATACCGACCACCCACTTTTTTTGTCGTAAAGATCACATTTGCCGAAACTAGCAGCCACGAGATCGCCCAGCGTCACTTTCACCACCTCGCACACGTATCAACCACAATATCGCTCGCCCAAAAAACCGCCCAGAAAAAGTGGAACTAACCGGAACTAAACACAGCGTTAGGAACGTCATGTTCTAGATCACATGTCGCATCCTTTAAAAGGCTGCTGTGCTTCAACCTCGGGGGAGTTCGGATGTACTCTGCAGGTTGTTGGAGTTGATGTGAACATCTGTAAAAACATCTTGACCATACCGTGACCGATTGGAATTGAATAGGTGTCTTCATCGGGACTTTCCTTATTTGTGACCAATCGGTGGAAAACAGAGAGCTACTGAAATGGCAATTCTTGTCCCCTCCTGATAGCCAAGTTGTGCAGCATGGAGCAAACTACCACGAATTGAGCTACCTGTTCAGGGTAGTATTGGAGCTCGCCTCCTGAGTGGTCCAGGCATCTAAAGCGCTGCTTCAGCACGCCAATCATTTTCTCCACGATATTGCGAGTTGCTCTGTGGCTCTCGTTGTATCGCCTCTCGGCTTCGATGTGGGTGTAATGCAGGGGGATTCATTAGCCAGGTGGCGAAGCCAGATCCTTTGTCAGCAAACATCCAGCATTGACCTTGTGGCTGATTGTTAAACAAGTCAGATACAGTGCTCCCACGCAGGATGTGGGCATCATGGATGCTGCCCGGAAATTGAGCATTCACTGCCAGTATAATTTGCTGGTGGTCGACACGAGTTGGACATTCAGGGAGTGGAATCCCTTGCGGTTCCTGAAAACCTCTGCATCCTGAAAAGGTGCCCGCATCGTGATGTGCATACAGTCCATTGCTCCCTGCACCTTGGGGAAGTTTGCAATTCTGGAGAATCCCTCTCATTCTGTGCCTCCCTGGTCATAGGGAAGCTGATCAAGTCCCTCCTGCATACGTACAGGGCTTCAGTGACCTGTCTAATGCAGCGATGTGTGGCATGCTGAGACAGTCTGCCAATGTCGCCAGCTGTGGCCTGAAAAGAACCCGAGGCGTAGAATGACAGTGCCGAGGTGACTTTGACCTCGACGGACCGTGCAGTACTGATGGTGCTGGCAGGCTACAGATCTGCCCTTATCAGCTGGCATAACTCAGTAATAACCTTTTTGTGGAAGCGCAGTCTCCGAAGGCAGGTGGTGTCGGGCAAGTCGAGGTAAGAATGCTTATCTCGTTACACCACCTGTCTTGTACTTGCTGGGGGTGTAATGCCTGGTCTTTCTCATCAGTCTGTCATGTCTTACATTGGGCACATAATGCAGTGGAGCGTTCCTTCGGCGATGTTGCGTCTGCTGCATGTAATTGATCACCAAGAGTGGGTGAGAAAGGACAGGCCCCATTGCAGTAGCTCTCTGTTTTCCACCAATTGGCCACAAACAAGGAATATCCCGACGAAGACACCTATTCGATTCTAATTGGTCACTGTATGGTCCAGATGTTTTCAGAGATGTTCACATCAACTCCAACGACCTGCAGAGTACATCCGACCTCCGCCGAGGTTGAAGCACAGCAGCCTTTTATTTAAAGAATGCCACGTGTGATCTAGAACATGGCGTCCATAACGCTATGATTAGTTTTGGTTAGTTCCACTTTTTCTGGGTGGTTTTTTGGGAGAGTGATATTGTGAGCGATATGTGTGCGAGGTGGTGAAATTGATGCTGGGCAATCTCATGGCCGCTAGTTTCAGTAAATGTGCTCTTTATGACAAAAAAAGTGGGCGAGCGTTAATATTGAATCTCGGCATTAAATCAGTGCGGAAAGTAATGCTGCCCGATATTATGGCCGTTGATTTTGCCCATTCTGATGATTCCGCCCCAAAAAAGTGGGCAGGCAATAATATTTTTCCTGGCATTAAGCACATGGGGAAAGTAACGCTCGGCGATAAATTTCCTAAAAATGCCCGATAGTTTGCATTTTGTGCCAAAATGGGCGAAAAATTGGCGTTATACGTCATTTCAGCGGTAAAATGGGCGTTAAGCATGCAAAAAAAGTGGAGGTTCTAGCCCATGGCCTTGCCAGCTGGCTCATGACCCCCCTGCGTAAGCCTCAGACGGAAGCCGAGAAGCGCTATAATGAAAGCTATATAGCGACACGCAATGTCCTCGAAAAGACAATTGGAGTGCTTAAGCAGCGCTTCAGATGCCTGGACCACTCAGGAGGATACCTACAATACCACCCTGAGCAGGTTGCTGAGTTTATTGTGGTTTGCTACATGTTGCATACCAAGCTATGAGGAGAGGACATCAAATGCCAGATAGGACTGCCGGTCCACCTCAGGAGAGAGGGGAGGCGTAAGAGGAGGATGAGCAGGAGGTTGACAAGGACCTCGGGGAGGACAATCAGCCTGCCGATGAACCCATGCCCCTACGCAACACTGGAAAAGCCCCGTGGTAGTTACGCAGCTGCAAAACTCTCGCGTCAACAGCTCATAAACGAACGCTTTGCGTGAACTTACATTGGTGACAGTTACAGTTGCGTTATGTTTCATCCTTGCCTGGTCTGGCCTGGCTATGGCCATTGTTTCCAACCATTGTACTGATGTTTTACCTTACGTTATTAGAAGACACTTCAGGACAATTATAAAGTTAAATAAAAATGTTTAATAATTAAAGACAAATTTGAAAATTTTTAGAACATGTATAACCCAACCCCGAACAGTCAACAAAATTTTTAACACAGCAATAACATAACAACACTCTCCCACCATTCCCAGCAGTGAACATTTAACAAAAATGTATTTTTAACAAGAACTAAGAATTATATACAGTAACCCCCCCGCCCTCCCCCCTCCCTACCTGCGGCCACGCTTCCCTCCTGCATCTTTCTCCCCCCCCTTCCTTGGATTAACCCCCCGTTTAACTCCCCAAATAATGGGACCAAGAGGTCTTGCAGCAGAGCACCGCAAGGCCTGCTGCTGTGGGGGGCGGTGGGGGGGTGATGTCGGCAGAATCTCCTCAGTGGCTGGAAGAGAAGACATTTCCAAAGAACCGTCTTCCGAATCAGAAGGAAGTTCTTCCTCCAATGAAAACGTGGCTGCAGGTATCACAGATGACAGGTGCACAACTTCCTCCTCAGTTGTTTCCTCTTCTGCACCCGTGGTGATGACCATCTGCAGCAACAAAGGGGTTCTTGCAGGGGCCTGCCTTTGCGCCTCGAGAGTTTTGGTAGCTGCAAAATATAATTGAGGTTATTAGAAGAGAAGGTAGACATGAGAATGCTTGCGCTGCGCTGGCATATGTATGAAGAGCAACACGACTGTAATAAATGTGAACGAGAGATCTTACATATGATTAAATCACATGGTTGTACATCTATGGAATTCTCTGCCCCAGAGAGCTGTGAAGGCTGGGTCATTTAATATATTTAAGGTGGAGATAGACAGAATTTTGAGCAATAAGAGAGTAAAGGGTTATGGGGAGTGGGTAGGGAAGTGAGCTGAGACCATGATCTTATTGAATGGCGGAGCAGGCTCGAGGGGCCAAATGGCCTACTCCTGCTCCTATTTCTTATGTTCTTAACCTGAGAGTAGTACCGAAGCTGCATGCATAACATGACACCATTCATATATTATAATGAAATGCCGTTAAATTACCACTGGTTTACCATTGATTTACACATTACTGACGTGGCACAACAACGGGATCTGCACCACCACGGGTGGCAGAACGACTGTGGCTGCCCACAAGTGCTGCAGCACGTTCCTCCAAGTTGGTGAGCGGCTGTAATTCAGCAGGGCTTCCTCCGGTGCGCCTCTGCTCTGCCTGATTCTTAGCTATCTTCCTCTGCAAACGTGACAAGAGCATGGCATAAGCTAAATGACTTGGTACAGCAGTTATTTGGGCGTGGGCGGTAAAATTGGTTTTCAGATCGCCGGCTTGTCGCCCATTCTCAAAGCACCTAGTCATTTTTGAACCAGAGAGAGGAAGAGGAGGACGAGGAGGCGGACGCTGACATCGGCCCAGATAATCAGGCTGATGCTGAAGCCATGCCCCCGCCCCCCTGTAGACCGCATGAAAGGGCCCGTGGTGGCATGGTAGCTGCAAGAGCCTTACATCAGGAGCTCATCAATGATTGCTTTGCCTGAAAGAATGTTGGTGTTATTTACAAGGCTGACACACTGCTGGGTGTGCAGGTCATACACCAATGGTGGGCATCACCTTGGTGACAGTTAAAGTTTAAGTTGATTGAAGTTAAGTGTGATTATACCCTTTGATGTAAAGGAATCACCAGCGTGTAATAGTGCAGCTATCTGAGCCAATGCGCTACAAGGTTTTGTTAAATAAAAAACATTTAAACCGAACATTAGTCTGAAATCATCAGTATTTCTGTAAAAACCAACCCTCCCGCTGCCCCCCCTCCCACCTCGCTTCTCCTCCCCACCTCTACCCCTTCCCCTCTTGACTCCAAGCCGCCTGGCTGAGGAGCTCCTCAGGCGATGCTTCATTGGGGTGGGGAGGGGGGGTGATTGCCGAAATGCTACTTGGACAGATACAGGAGAGGACAGTCCCGAGGTGGAAACGTGCTCCGAGCCAGAAGCAAGATGTTGCTGCATCTGGTTGGCAATGGGGGTGCGGTGCCGTGCTCCGGGACCACTAGGAGCCCCTGCCACTAGTGTTCCTGGCTACCAGCTCCAGGGCCTCCTCCATCCCTTATATCTTATTTGTGGGACAAAAACTCGGTGCCAACTATGTTCTTGGTGCTCAGTAGGCTTTTTGCTACTGGTGAATCTTCCTCATGCCTCCCACAACAGCCAGACAAGCACACACCACAGCCACACACGCCTTCAGTCCCTCTGAGCTCCCTCTCTTTCTGTCTCCTCTTCTACGCATGTCATGATGACCCTTGACCTCCTGAATCACAGGAATCGAGCGTTGCCATGCCATTGCTAAGGACGGCCACACTTTACGGCTGAAGGTCAAAAAGATTTAACGTTACCGCCCATTTCATATTGCTTGCGGTAACGCCCATTATCAAAAATGGAGAATAGGTGTTTTGAGAATGGACGAGAAGCCGGCGATCTGAAAACACTTTTTTACCGCCCACGCCGGAATTATCCTGCCATTCACATCCAATCTAAACTAATCTTTTTCTAACTTCTGCTGTTACCATCTCAAGTCGGCCCATCATCCCTATTGTCTCTCAAATCTCTCCTTTCTTCCACCCTTCCCTTTTGTTTTTTCCTTCCACCCCACTACCGCCCCCCCCCTCCCCCCGCTTCAGTGCTCCTTAAGAATTTGTTCATTTCGAATATTCGCCATTTCTGAGGAAGGGTCATCGACCCATAATGTTAACTCTGCTTCTCTCCACAGATTCTGCCTGACCCGCTGAGATTTAAAGCATTTTCTGTTTTTATATTAAATTGTATGGTGGCCTTTATTGTAAGGGGTTTGGAGTACAAGAATTAAGAAAGTCTTACTATAATTTTACAGAGCTTTGGTGAGACCACAGGTAGGATCTTTTTAAAGTTTATTGTAAAGCATTTTCATATGCAGTAATATAGCTTTTGTAAAGAGCTGTGACCTGTTAGAGATTAAATAAAGCCACTAATGAGGTGTATAAACCAACTGACCTGACACAGCACTGCCCCCCGGTCTTCAAAATCCATGGCACGGCCTTGAACGACATGGACCATTTTCGATACCTCGGGAGCCTACTATCGACGATGAGATCCAACACCGCCTCCAGTGCGCCAGCGCAGCCTTCGGTCACCTGAGGAAGAGAGTGTTCGACGACTAGGACCTCAAATCTGGCACAAAGCTTATGGTCTACAGGGCTGTAGTGATACCGGCCATCCTATATGGCTCAGAGACATGGACCATATACAGTAGATACCTCAAAACGCTGGAGAAATACCACCAACACTGCCTCCGCAAGATCCTGAAAATCCAATGGGAGGATAGACGTACCAATGTCCATGTTCGCAATCAGGCCAACATCCCCAGTATCAAAGCACTGACCACACTCGACCAGCTCCATTGGGCGGGTCACATCGTCCGCATGTCCGACACAAGATTTCCAAAACAAGCACTCTATTCGGAACTCCTACAAGGCAAGCGAGCCCCAGGTGGGCAGAGGAAACGTTTCAAGGACACCCTCAAAGCCTCCTTAATAAAGTGCAACATCACCACCGGCACCTGGGAATCTCTAGCCCAAGACCGCCCTAAGTGCAGGAAGAGCATCCGGGAGGGTGCTGAGCACCTCGAGTCTCACCGCCGAGAGCATGCAGCAAACGAGCAGGCAGCGGAAGAAGCGCGCGGCAAACCAGACTCCCCACCCACCCTTTCCTTCAACGACTATCTGTCCCACCTGTGACAGAGACTGTCATTCCTGTATTGGACTGTACAATTTTAGAGTGGAAGCAAATCTTCCTCGATTTTGAGGGACTGCTATGATGATAATGATGTATAAACCAGCTGTTAATCTATGATTATTCTTAGAAAAATCTATATTGGTTTATGTTCGAAAAAAGACAGGTTGAACCTCTCTTATCTGGGACTCCCTTATCCAGCACCACCCCTCATCCGGCACCATTGCTGGCCACCAGGTGGGGCATGCGCAGAACGCGGCCGGTCAAAATCCTTCCTCGGTCTCAGAACATACATTGAAAAAAATTCGTACATCTTTCACCTCGATGCCGGGGTTATCGGCTGCCTCCTCCTCGTCGCCCTGCTGGAACTCCTGCAGCCACAGTCCTCGGGCCGGCCGCTCCTCCCCACAGCGCTCCCTCCGGGGAGTCAACCTGGCGGGCCGTGTCCTCGGGCCGTCTGCTCCTCCGCTCAGTGCTTCCTCCGGGGGGTTGGGCCGTGCCGACTCTTCGGGCCCGCTGACACTTCTGGGCCCACTCGGGCCGTGTCGACTCTTCGGGCCCGCTCGGGGCACCGACCTCCTCCCCTACCGCCCCCCCCCTCGGGCCGATGACCTCCCTTCATCCGGCGAAATCCCACATTTGGCACAGGCCAGGTGCCAAGGGTGCCGGATAAGGGAGGTTCAACTTGTAGTAACTCATGATTTCTTACCAAATCGCATAATTTTTAATGCAAGTTGTTGTTTTAACAGTTTGTCGCATGAATTATAAAACGGTGAGGTTGGCATTACTGAGCCATACACAAGAATTTTGAGATTTGATATGGGGTAGGGGTATACAAGTACCCCCATTCTATCAATGAATACAAAATGTGACGAGGTGGAGCGATATCACTGAATGTTTAGCTTGTGTGACATCACTTAATTATTCAGACGCATTGCTGCTTATGATAATATATTCAGACAGGTTGCAAGTTCTTTTGCGTCTGTCTGTGTTAGGCCAATCAGGACAAGCGCCGACCCAAACCTGCGGTCCTATTGGTGCGCTTGGCCTCGCAAGATCCCGAATATGAGCCGAACTTCCAATACGGAGGAACGTGACGTCGACGTTCGGCTCTCTCGGCCAATCAGACGGAAGGAAAGATCGGGCGATGGTCGCTCGCCATTTTAGCCACTTGGAGCACAGTCAGACTGCTTCTGTCGAGGGGAGACAGCGAAGGGGTGGGAGTTGGGGAGTTAAGACGTTTTTAAACTGTTTTCTGTGATTTTTTTAAACGCCCAGGTGAGTAAATCGTTGATTTTTGTTTTGGAAATGTAGTTTTAACGGATCTGTTTTGTTTTAAGGCAGCGCTGCAGGCAGCAGGCCCGGTGTAGGTCCTGATGAAAGACTTGAGCCGGTTACTGTGATGTAATCGGCAGCAGTTTGTTTCCAGTGAATTAACCCCCGGGTCCCGGGAATATCTCCCACCCCCCGGGTCCCGGGAATATCTCCCACCCCCCGGGTCCCGGGAATATCTCCCACCCCCACCTCGGTGCCGCGATCACCCGCCGCCCATGGCAACCGCGCAAGTGCATCTCTTCCCTGCACGATCCGCATCCCCGGCCAGGAAGGGGCGGCGGCTTCACTCTGTACGCCTAGTGCTTTGATGCTGATCCCGTTTGCGAGTTGTCGTCCTGTATCATCTTTGTATTTAAATTCAAATCGAGTTTATTCCCATTTTTTCTATTAAATATTAAAACGTGTTTTCAAAACCCGTATTGCTGAATACTGTATCTTTTTCACCGTAGCTACGTTGCACAAATATGTTGGCTGCTGCTCTGTTGCCTGTTTATTTTTAACACCCGCAAAATGCAATTACATTTGTTTTAATGATTTTAAACCTGGTGTGAATCCGCCATCCAAGCTAGATATTATTTCTTGGGTGTCTAAATGGTCATTTGCTTTCTTGGTTTGCTTTGCGCCCTTGAATTTTTTTTTAAAGAATTGTTTCGAGTGGGCAAAACAAGGTTATTACCAAACAAAACCAAATAATTCTGGGTATTGTAGCTTTCAATAAAATGCCACTTTAAAAATGATTTTTATTTTAGAAAAGCTGCCATTTGAAACTAGTTCAAAGATATAAGGATACATCAGATTTCATTAAATCACGTTTCTTGGCGCACCCCTGCTCCAACCAACATAGAGTAGGCAATTGAGTCTCCCTCAGGCCTCTTTCAACACCATTCTGTAACTGACGTGCTTTGCTACACCCTGAGAAAAGAACTTAATCTGTATCTCTATTTGCATCATAACTTGGAGCTTGCAGTGTAAAGAATAAAGGACTTGATCTATACCTGTATAAGCTTTACTGATCAATATAGGAACATATTGACCCCATTAATGATTGGAATAACTTGCATGACTTTCATTAAATTCTCATGTCATGTATTAATGCTGGCCTGTGATTAGCAAAAATGTTTCTTTATAATTTCCTTCAATACAGTTCTCTCATTCTATGTGATGCTGCATCAAGTGTATGGTTGGCGCTAGGATTTCAGCAGAATATTACCCAGAATATCAAGTAACCCTGCTCTGGTTTCACTTTCCTTCTAATTTTTGTTTTCTTTATCTGTCCCTGCCTTTATTGCCACATACATATGGATAAATGGCCCAATCAGGGATTCAGTGCTATACTGTTTAATTACTGCAGTTGTAAATAAAATTTGGATTATTTTCACTTGCATTCATACTACTTTCTCCAAATATTTGTGTGAGTGAGGTATCAAACATGTCTCTTGGGGGATTCCTGAAATGGAAGATTGGAATTTCTACTTTTGCTGTTGGCTGGTGCATAAAGAGTGCCTATGTTTTCCCTGCCAATAAAAATTGGTACTACTGCCAATTTTTAAAAAAGTGAATGAAAGCTGTCGTGAAAGGTTTTTCTGTTTTTAAAATTACCTGTACAATGTGCATAATTTAAAAAATAAATTTTAATACTTGACACAAATTCCTCATTTACAACTCAAGGTTAGATTTTCAGTATCTTTTAAATTAAACTTTGTTGAGGAGCATTGCTCAAGTACATCAAATTCCACATTCCTCGATGCTGTTGGTATAATAACTTGGTGTAACTGGATCATTTTCTTGGGTTTTAGGAAATACTGCCTGAAGTGTATGTATATTATATTTTTATAACACCACAGCATAAGATTTGTGCCAAAATTGATTTTGTAAACTACCATGCCCTTCAATAATGTTCTCTATATATCTTGCTGTTAAATTCATAGTGAATACATTGCTTATTTTCTTGAACACATTTCAAATGACCATGGCAGTTGTTTATCCATAGTTCATTTGGCCCATGAAGTTTGCTGATGTATTTCTCCATGATTCCCATAGTATTCCTTTTTCAAACAATTATCTAATTTCCTTTTTAAAATAATGTATGGATTCTAGTTCAGCAACTGACATGGCAGAGAATTTCATATTCTAACCACCCTTTGTGTAAAGAGATTTTTTTCTAACATCCTTTAATCCTTTAGTGATTATCTGACATTTGTGCCCTTGCGACTGTCTCTCCAATCAGTGAAAACAATCTAATTTGTTTAGAATTTTGAAGACTTCAACTTTGCTTCAATGGAAAAAAAGCTCTGACTTCTTTCACAACTGTAACCTTGCTTCCCCAATAATATCCTGATTGATCTGTGCTGCAAATTTTCCATGCTCTTGTATCCTTCATGTAATGAGTTAGAATGGAGGAGATGGGGTACATATGAATCAAAAGTGAAGAAAGTGGCTAGGAAACTATGAACGAGAAATGACGGAGTTAAGAAAATAATCCTGAATGGTTCACCTTTTGCTAGATTCTTGCAATCAAATTGTTCCAACCAAAAAAATTGCATTCCCCTAAGCTCGCCAACTACACACTCGACATAAAAATTTTCCAACAAAAACATAAATACACATTTCACGATAACCTGATTGAACTTGCCTAAGCAATTAATCTTTGTTTTAATATTTACTTGTATGCCTGGGGCTGCTATTTGTATTTTACCCAATGCTATTGGGAGTTACAATTTCCAGGAAGCTGCAGTTTGAATTCTCGAGTGCGAGTGCAAGGGTGCTTTTCCCCACATTAACAAGATTTTAGGATTACTGTACAAACTGAAACTTGTATAAGGCATATTTACTGGCCCGAAAATTGCGGGCGGATGCCTCCGGCCAGAATTTTTTTAACGAAAATACCTGGTGGTCCCGGAAGAATGTAAAATTGTGCTCCGAGGTCTAGTTGCGCAGTCTGGTGTACGGGCCCATGTCTTCCAGGAGCGTATACGTATCCTGGGGTTACGTGGGCCTGGACCACCAATCACAATGTATTCTCAGTGTAATGGGAGCTCATTACTTATCAATGAGAATACCCCTAAAGTCAAATAACACTGACAATTTTTTTTTAAAACACTTCTTTTTAAAGTTAATAGAAATTGGATTAAATTAAATGTCTTGGAGAAAAAAATATTTTTGAAATTAAAAATAAACTTGCCTTCATCGACAGGGTTTTTAATAGAAAAATAAGTAATATTTAATTTTTCTATTTTAAAACTCTTACACTGGTAAAAGTAGGTTATATGTTTACTTTTTGAAAACAGGCATACAATGTTGTGAAGAACAGTGGAAGGCCAGAGGATTGGGAAATTTTTAGAAACCAGCAAAGGATGACTCAAAAATTATAAAGATAGAGAGAAGATAGTAAACCAGCAAGAAAAATAAAAACAGACAGTACGAGTTTCTACAAGTATATAAAAAGGAAACAAAGTAGCTAAAGTAAACATTGATCCCTTCGAGGATGAGACTGGGAAATTAATAATGGCGGAGACTTTGAACAAATATTTTGTATCAGTCTTCACGGTAGAAGACACAAAAGCATCCCAGTAATTGATAATCAAGGGGCTATTGGAGGGGGGGGGGAACAAAACTATCACTAGAGAAAAAGTACTAGGCAAACTAATGGGACTAAAGATGGACAAGTCCCCTGGACCTGATGGCCTGCATCCTAGGTGGTCTTAAAAGAAATGGTTGCAATCTACCAAAATTCGTTAGATTCTGGAGAGGTCCCAGCAGACTGGAAAACCGCAAACTTAACGCCCCTATTTAAGAAAGGAGGGAGATGGAAAGCAGGAAACTATAGACAAGTTAGCCTAACATCTGTCATTGGGAAAATGCTGGAGTCCATTATTAAGGAAGTGGTAGCAGGACATTTAGAAAATCATAATGCAGTCAAGTAAAGCCAGCATGATTTTATGAAAGGGAAATCATGTTTGACAAATTTGCTGGAGTTCTTTGAGGATATAGCAAGCAGGGTGGATAAAGGGGAACCAATCGATGTTATGTATTTGGATTTCCAGAAAGCTTTTGACGAGGGGATTAAATGTAGTATCTCCAAATTTGCTGTACCTGCATGCCAACCTTCAATGACTGATGTACCATGACACCCAGGTCTCTTTGCACCTGCCCTTTTCCTAATCTGTCACCATTCAGATAATAGTCTGTCTCTCTGTTTTTACCACCAAAGTGGATAACCTCACATTTATCCACATTATACTTCATCTGCCATGCATTTGCCCACTCACCTAACCTATCCAAGTCGCTCTGCAGCCTCATAGAATCCTCCTTGCAGCTCACACTGCCACCCAACTTAGTGTCATCCGCAAATTTGGAGATACTACATTTAATCCCTTCGTCTAAATCATTAATGTACAGTGTAAACAGCTGGGGCCCCAGCACAGAACCTTGCGGTACCCCACTAGTCACTGCCTGCCATTCTGAAAAGTCCCCATTTACTCCTACTCTTTGCTTCCTGTCTGACAACCAGTTCTCAATCCATATCAGCACGCTAGCCCCAATCCCATGTGCTTTAACTTTGCACATTAATCTCTTGTGTGGGACCTTGTCGAAAGCCTTCTGCAAGTCCAAATATACCACATCAACTGGTTCTCCCTTGTCCACTCTACTGGAAACATCCTCAAAAAATTCCAGAAGATTTGTCAAGCATGATTTCCCTTTCACAAATCCATGCTGACTTGGACCTATCATATTACCTCTTTCCAAATGCACTGCGATGACATCCTTAATAATTGATTCCATCATTTTACCCACTACCGATGTCAGGCTGACCGGTCTGTAATTCCCTGTTTTCTCTCTCCCTCCTTTTTTAAAAAGTGGGGTTACATTGGCTACCCTCCACTCCATAGGAACTGATCCAGAGTCAATGGAATGTTGGAAAATGACTGTCAATGCATCCACTATTTCCAAGGCCACCTCCTTAAGTACTCTGGGATGCAGTCCATCAGGCCCTGGGGATTTATCGGCCTTCAATCCCATCAATTTCCCCAACACAATTTCCCGGCTAATAAGGATTTCCCTCAGTTCCTCCTCCTTACTAGACCCTCCGACCCCTTTTATATCCGGAAGGTTGTTTGTGTCCTCCTCAGTGAATACCGAACCAAAGTACTTGTTCAATTGGTCCGCCATTTCTTTGTTCCCCGTTATGACTTCCCCTGATTCTGACTGCAGGGGACCTACGTTTGTCTTTACTAACCTTTTTCTCTTTACATATCTATAGAAACTTTTGCAATCCGTCTTAATGTTCCCTGCAAGCTTCTTCTCGTACTCCATTTTCCCTGCCCTAATCAAACCCTTTGTCCTCCTCTGCTGAGTTCTAAATTTCTCCCAGTCCCCGGGTTCTCTGCTATTTCTGGCCAATTTGTATGCCACTTCCTTGGCTTTAATGCTATCCCTGATTTCCCTTGATAGCCACGGTTGAGCCACCTTCCCTTTTTTATTTTTATGACAGACAGGAATGTACAATTGTTGTAGTTCATTCATGCGGTCTCTACATGTCTGCCATTGCCCATCCACAGTCAACCCCTTCAGTATCATTCGCCAATCTATCCTAGCCAATTCACGCCTCATACCTTCAAAGTTACCCTTCTTTAAGTTCTGGACCATGGTCTCTGAATTAACTGTTTCATTCTCCATCCTAATGCAGAATTCCACCATATTATGGTCACTCTTCCCCAAGGGGCCTCGCACAACGAGATTGCTAATTAATCCTCTCTCATTACACAACACCCAGTCTAAGATGGCCTCCCCCCTAGTTGGTTCCTCGACATATTGGTCTAAAAAAACCATCCCTTATGCACTCCAGGAAATCCTCCTCCACCGTATTGCTTCCAGTTTGGTTAACCCAATCTATGTGTATATTAAAGTCACCCATTATAACTGCTGCACCTTTATTGCACGCACCCCTAATTTCCTGTTTGATGCCCTCCCCAACATCACTACTACTGTTTGGAGGTCTGTACACAACTCCCACTAACGTTTTTTGTCCTTTGGTATTCTGCAGCTCTACCCATATAGATTCCACATCATCCAAGCTAATGTCCTTCCGAACTATTGCCTTAATTTGCTCCTTAACCAGCAATGCTACCCCACCTCCTTTTCCTTTTATTCTATCTTTCCTGAATGTTGAATACCCCTGGATGTTGAGTTCCCATCCCTGATCATCCTGGAGCCACGTCTCCGTAATCCCAATCACATCATATTTGTTAACATCTATTTGCACAGTTAATTCATCCACTTTATTGCGGATACTCCTTGCATTAAGACACAAAGCCTTCAGGCTTGTTCTTTTAACACTCTTTGTCCTTTTAGAATTTTGCTGTACAGTGGCCCTTTTTGTTCTTTGCCTTGGGTTTCTCTGCCCTCCACTTTTCCTCATCTCCTTTCTGTCTTTTGCTTTTGCCTCCTTTTTGTTTCCCTCTGTCTCCCTGCATTGGTTCCCATCCCCCTGCCATATCAGTTTAAATCCTCCCCAACAGCACTAGCAAACACTCCCCCTAGGACAGATGCATTACATATACCTATCAAGTACTGTTGCGCAGCCGCAAACTTTATAAATAACCAAAGGCATAAGCAGCCAAAATTTCTTTCAATATTTCAGCTTTAAAGACACTACACGAATAAATGTTTAGGATTTATTTTTCTCTTCCTCCCAGGGCTACTGTTTCTACTAGGGTAGGTTGTTTATGCAAGTTATTTTGTATTTATTAAACCAACCGTGAAGGGGAGTATAGAGCTGCATGCAGTGCATAAGCAAAACACTCGTCTCGAGAAATTATCTTAAAACTGATGAGTCTAGGGCACTCTCTTACAAACTTCTTTCTAACATTTTTCACTGTAGGTGTGCATTCTCCCCTAAACAGCATAACCTCAATTCCACTATGAATACTGCCAGAGATTTGCTAATAATACATTCTATTATTGTAAAGTACAGTTTTGTGCTACTTGTACAATGTTTTGAATGGGTATGTTATGATGCTGGTGCTATGTTGAAAACAGAATTTTCCTGGAGCAATGAAAACTAAGCAAGTCTGGCATAGATGTTGCTTTTAATGAACACTGCCCATATTTGAGCATAAATAAGTGCGTTCTGAGCTTCAGTAATGCTGATGTTGCTCGTAAACAAGTAATACATTATTTATGCATTGTACATGACGTGCTTTCTGGTGAAGAATCTTGGGTTGTCACTCAGACCTACTGTGATGTGCCAATAAAGGTCTGGTTCTGACGTGCTGATTTCAGAATTTGAAATATCCTGTTCAGAATTTGATGTTTTCCCATCTTGACTTTTTTATGGCCTGGGCTACAGTTTTAATGCACAATTTGTTGTTTTGTAAATCAGTACTTTTTATAGATTATCTTTAAGTATTTTCACATCCAATTTTATTTTAGAACATTTCTAACAAATGATGGGTCATTGAATACAATCTGATTTGTGTTCACTGCCCTATGCTCCTGTCTGCCCACTTACAAAGAGCTTCATTGTACAAGGTGTTTAAAACTGGCTCCACAAATGCCTATATATAGCAAATTTGTAAACTTCTGTGACACAGATCCTTAAAGTACAATCAATTCTCCTCGTTTTGCTATGCAGTGGTTCAACAAATCTAATTTTACGATTTATAGAATGACTTAGAATTTACAGCACGGAAACAGGCCATTCGGCCCAATTGGTCTGTGCCAGTGTTTGTGCTGCATACTAGCCTCCTCCCATCCTCCTACTTCTAATCCTATCTGCATATCCTTCTAGTCCTT
The DNA here is from genome assembly GCF_044704955.1 of Pristiophorus japonicus. NCBI lineage: Eukaryota > Metazoa > Chordata > Chondrichthyes > Pristiophoridae > Pristiophorus > Pristiophorus japonicus. The sequence continues at coordinate 199,154,331 of NC_091977.1, forward strand.
ACACCCTCATGTACTTATCTAGTTTCCCCTTAAAGACATCCATGTTATTTGCCTCAACTACTCCATATGATGAAAGGTTCCACATTCTAACCACTCTTTGGGTAAAGAGGTTTTTCCCTGAATTCTTTATTAGATTTATTAGTGATTATCTTATATTTATGGCCCCTAGTTTTGTATTCCCCACAAGTGGAAACATCAAATGTCACAGTCTACCTGTGCATGTGCAATTTAATGGAGGCCAGCTCTATAGAAGGTTGTTTTCCAGAGACCTCAGAGTACAAGGAAGTGTAAAAGTATCCTGTCTGTCCCATCAACCAAGCTCCCAGTAGGGACTTGCCCTACGTGAAGTTATGGTCCACATTTATGTCATACTGTTATGTGGAACATTGTATTAGATCACACTTGTGCCAACAGGCTGCCACCTACATACAGTCAGTGATAGGCACTAAACAGAATTAAAACTAGTATAATAGAAATATAGAAATTTACAGCGCAGAAGGAGGCCATTTCGGCCCATCGTGTCCACGCCGGCCGACAAAGAGCCGCACGGCCCTTGGTCAGCAGCCCTAAAGGTTACATATAAACCTATGAACAATGACGGAAAGGCAAAGAGCATCCAGCCCAACCAGTCCGCCTCACACAACTGCGACACCCCTTATACTGAAACATTCTACACTCCACCCCAACTGGAGCCATGTGATCTGGGAGAGGCAAAAACCAGATTTAAAAACCCAGGCCAATTTTGGGAGAAAAAATTCTGGGAAAATTCCTCTCCGACTCGTCCACGAGATCATCCTGGTCGTATTCGATTCCCTGCAGTACTTATTATATCTGCGCCTTCCAATAAAAGGTCATCCAGTCTAATTCCAATTACCAGTTCTGGGATCCGTAACCCTGCAGGTTACACCACTTTTAAGTGCCCATCCAACCATCTCTTAAAAGTGGTGAGGGTTTCTGCATCCACCACTCTTCCAGGCAGCAAATTCCAGATCCCCATAACCCTCTAATGGACGATGAAATGTGTAGTTGGCTTGGAAGGGCAAATGGACACTCGGTTTAAAATGTGGCATCTTGGAGATTAAAATCAAACATGGTCACTTCCCAGTTGCTCTTTTTAGTTTAAATGCTCAATATTCAGGAAAACCACATGGAGTTAGTCATCCACTTACTCATTGCTTATGCAATACTGCAGTCGTATGTTTCATTGAAGTTCTTTACTTCACAGCATGCTGTGAGATAGATGTGTAATATGCAAGAAAATATTGCACACAACTAGACTGTGGGTAAGTTATATGTAATTATATGTGGATATGTATGGTCTCCTTCACTAATGGAATAAATGTATTCAACCCTTTCATTAAAATAAATTGACTAGTGCACTGCTTGCGTGCTATGTGTGGTTTAGTTCATTTACTTTAAACTCTTAAGATGTAACTTTGCCCTTTTTATGTGATGCAACATTCAGTAATTATCTTAGTACCTGCTGCTAGTCAGTGAAAAAGTCACTAAAACATGGATTGTTTGGTTTTCATTTACTCATCATCATAGGCAGTCCCTCGGAATTGAGAGAAACTTGCTTCCACTCTTTAAAAACGAGTCCTTAGGTGGTTGAACAGTCCAATACGAGAACCACAGTCCCAGTCAGATAGTCGTTGAGGGAAAGGGTGGGTGGGACAGGTTTGCCACACGCTCTTTCCGCTGCCTGCGCTTGATTTCTACATGCTCTCAGCGATGAGACTGCACGGCACCCTCCCGGATGCATTTTCTCCACTTGGGGCGGTCTTTGGCCAGGGACTCCCAGGTGTCAGTGGGGATGTTGCACTTTTTCAGGGAGGCTTTCAGGGTGTTCTTGAGCCAGAGGAAATCAGCCTCTCGGCTTCTACCCTGTTGAGCCCTGTAAGAATTTTATATGTTTCAATGAGATCACCTCTCCTAAATTCCAGAGAATATATGCCCAATTGACTCTCCTCATAGGACAACCCTCTCATCCCAGGAATCAATTTAGTGAATGTCCATTGCACCTCCTCGAAGGCAGGTATATCCTTCCATGTTTCCTGGTGACACATTCGGAGCAAGATTGGTGGAGGTATGTTGGTCCAGGTAGCTTTTGACCAATGGAGCAAATGGATTTAATAGCCTTCCAAAAACTATAGAAATGTCACCATATTGTGCATCTATTGACAATTAAGCTAACTCTGGGTACCAACAGTGCAATAGTATTTTTACAGTTTTTTTTTTAGGTTTACGAATTCTTTTCTTCCACCCTCCCAAACAGGTTAAATTAAAGAAAAAGAAAAATGCTGTCCAGGTTGTTCCGAATGCATGGACTTTTTGTTGCCTCCCATCCTTGGGAGGTGATTGTGGGAACGGTTACGATCACTATCTGCATGATGTCCATGAATATGTTTACTGGCAATAATCAGATTTGTGGATGGAATTTTGAATGTCCAAAGATTGAGGAGGTAAGAGCACTACCACAAATATTAGTATCCATTTTCCTGGGCTTCGTTAAACTCTTCAAATTTATAACTTTTTTAGAGCAATTTTTAAATTCTGCTTTTGCAAAGGGTGGGTTCCTACATGCAATAAAAACCAATAGAGTTGACACACATTATTTGAGTTTAAAGTCTTGAAGCACTCATTTCCTTTATGAATGATCTTTAAGTTTATGTAATCATCATCAGCCGTCCCTCGGAATTGAGGAAGACTTGCTTCCACTCCTGAAATGAGTTCTTTGGTGGCTGAACAGTCCAATACGAGAGCCATAGACTCACAGGTGGGACAGATAGTCGTTGAGGGATGGGGGGGAGGGGGGGTGGGACTGGTTTGCCGCACGCTCTTTCCGCTGTCTGCGCTTGATTTCTGCATGCTCTCGGCGTTGAGACTTGAAGTGCTCAGTGCCCTCTCGGATGTACTTCCTCCACTTAGGGTGGTCTTGGGCCAGGGACTCCCAGGTGTCTGGAGATGTTGCACTTTATCAGGGAGGCTTTGAGGGTGTCCTTGTAGCGTTTCCGCTGCCCACCTTTGGCTCGTTTGCCGTGGAGGAGAAGGCAAGTGCAGTTACATAATAAAACGCTGCTATTTTAAAAACAAAAAGCATCTTTGAAGCTGTTAACCCATCATTTTTTTTTCTAAAATTACTATTAAACATTGAATAAGATGCTTGAAATTTCAAGCATATTCCCAAAATAACAACTCATTGAAACTATTTACAGTAACATTTTTCAAACTTTATTGCCATAACTACAAAGTCCTTTACAAATAGATCAATGTGTTATCTATATTTCAGTTGTACTTTGTTTTAAGAACAAAAATGGGGGTTATGGGCCCAAGTTTCCGCCCTCTGTAAAAACGGCACACCTCCATAAGGTGCGCCAACTTTCTGGAATAAAAAGGGCGCTGAAAACTTAGCTTGTGATTCTGTGAGCTCCTCAGGACGTCTTCAGCCTCGGCGTGGCATAGCACAAGGAGTCGGGAGCGGAGCCTGGTCCCGGCGCTGAAAACAGTGCCGGGTTCTCTGCACGTGCGCCCGAAGAACGCCATCCCTAGCCCAGGCTGAATGGGCATCCCGGGCATTGAAGATCGGGACTCTGGCTTCCCTCTCGTTCAGCCTGACTCCTGCCCCTCCCCGCCCCCCTCTTCCCCCTCCCCTCTCCATTCGGCCTCCCTCACTCCCCAGAAACACAGAGAACTGACGAGAGAGAGACACTGGGGCGGCCCATCCCAGCATGCGGTTGGAGGGCTCCCGGTGCTGCAGTAGGTATGTAGAAACTTAATTTTTTATTGAATTTTTTTTAAACATTTTTATAATTTTTTTGATTTATTGATTTTATTTATTATTTATTATTGATGATGGCTCTTTTTGTAAAAGTGAAGTGTTTAATGTTTGTAAACTTCCCTCCCTCCCTCCCCCCCCCCCCCCCCAATCTCTCATTCCCTACGCCTGATTTATAAGTGTAAGCAAGGTTTTTCTAAGCGTACAAAAATCTACACTTACTCCATTCTAAGTTAGCTTGGAGTAAGTTTTCGCTGCCTAAATTTGCAAAACTTGCTGGACATGCCCCTTTTGGGAGAAAAAAAATCTGTTCTAAAATGAAACTATTCTAACTCACTAGAACTGGAGCAAACTAAATGCTGAGAATTGCAAGTTCTAAGATGTTCCATTCTAAACTAGTTCCTCCAAAAAAATAGGAGCAACTCAGGCCGAAACGTGAACCCTATGATTCTATGATATCCACCTCACTAATCAAGCTTTTGGACTAGTGATCCAGAATATCTTTCTCTTCGGTTCGGCATCCATTTTTATTTATGCTTGTGAAGCATCTTGGGTTGTTTTTCTATGGCCAAGGCATTATATAAGCAAGTTGTTGTATTTATTCTACGGTGGTGAGGCATAGTACCACTCCGAAAACAATGCATGTAGGCCTGACTTAGAGATATGGGTTTCTGCTCAAAGAAATTTACAACATGGAAGGAGGCCATTTCAGCCCATCGTGTCCGTGCCAACCGACCAAGAGCAATCCAACCTAATCCCACTTTCCAGCTCTTGGTCTGTAGCCCTGTAGTTTACGGCACTTTTAAGTGCACATCCAAGTATTTTTTTAATGTGGTGAGGATTTCTGCCTTTACCTCCCTTTCAGGCAGTGGGTTCCAAACCCCCACCACCCTCTGGGTGAAGAAATTTGGGGATGCCCCTGGTTGTTGAACCACCCCCACCCCCCCTGGCGCGCCAAGGGAAACGAGTCCTTCTATCCAGGCCCCTCATAATTTTATACACATCAATCTTGTCTTCCCTCAGCCTCCTCTGTTCCAAAGAAAATAAACCCAGCATCTCCAATCTTTCCTCATAGCCAAAATTCTCCAGCCCGGGCAACATTCTTGTAAATCTCCTCTGTACCCTTACCAGTGCAATCACATCTTTCCTGTAATATGGTGACCAGAACTGCACGCAGTACTCCAGCTGCAGTCTAAGCAGTGTTCTATACAGTTTAGGCATAACCTCCTTGCTCTTGTATTCCATGCCTCGACTATTAAAGGCAAGTATTCCATATGCCGCCTTAACCACCTTATCCACCTGGCCTGCTACCTTCAGGGATCTGTGGACCTGCACTCCAAGGTCCCTTTGTTCCTCTACACTTTTCAGTGTCATACCATTTAATGTGTATTCCCTTACCTTGTTAGACCTCCCCCAAATTACTTCTCTCTTATCCAGATTGAATTCCATTTGCCACTGATCTGCCCCCTCCCCCGACCAGTGCATTGATATCTTCCTGCAGTCTGCAGTTTTCTTCTTCATTATCAACCACACAGCCTATTTTAGTGTCATCTTCAAACTTCTTAATCATACCTGCAACATTCAAGTCCAGATCATTGATATATACCACAAAAAGCAAGGGACCCAGCACTGAGCCCTGCGGAACCCCACTGGATACTGCCTTCCACTCTCAAAAACACCCATCAACCATTATGCTTTGTTTCCTGCCTCTCAGCCAATTTTGGATCCAACTTGCCACTTTGCCCTGGATCCCATGGGCATTTATTTTCAGAAGAAATAGGAACAGGAGTGGGCCATGCGGCCCCTCGAGCCTACTCTGCTATTTAATATGATCATGGATGATCTGATCATGGACTCCGGTCCACTTCCCTGCCTGCTCTCTATAACCCCTTATTCCTTTTATTGTTTAAGAAACTGTCTATCTCTGTCTTAAATTTATTCAATGTCCCAGCTTCCACAGCTCTCTGAGGCAGTGAATTCCATAGATCCACAACCCTCAGAAGAAATTCCTCTTCATCTCAGTTTTAAATGGGCGGCCCCTTATTCTAAGATTATGCTCCCTAGTTCTAATCTCCCCTATCAGTGGAAACATCCTCTCCGCATCCACCTTGTCAAGCCCCCTCATAATCTTTTACGTTTTGATAAGATCACCTCTCATTCTACTCAATTCCAATGAGTAGAGGCTCAACCTTTCCTCATAAGTCAACCCCCTCATCTCTGGAATCAACCTTCTCTGAACTGCCTCCAAAGCAAGTATATCCTTTCGTAAATATGGAAACCAAAACTGCACGCAGTATCACTTGCTGTACCTGCATACTAACCTTTTGTGTTTCATGCACTTGTATCTTTTTGTGACCAGTCTGCCATGTGGGACTTTATGAAAAGCTTTGCTAAACTCCATGTACACTGCATCATACACACTACCCTCATCGATCCTCCTGGTTACCTCCTCTCAAGTTAGTCAGTTATGGAGGATCTTTGACGATGAGGGAAGTGGAGAGGTGCAGGTTTAGGGAGGAAATTCCAGAGCCTAGCACAGACAACTGAGCACACAGCCGCCAATGGTGGGGTGATGCAGAAGAGGCCAGAGTCAGAGGAATAAAGTGTTATTGGAGGGTTGCAGGGGAGGAGGAGGTTAGAGTGCATATTTTACATTTGAGGTGTTGCCAGAGTAGGAGTCAACATAGGTCAGTGAGCATAAAGGAGTGGGACTTGCTGCAAGATAGGATACAGGTAACAGGGTTTTGGGTGAGCTGAATTTTATGGATGGTAAAGCATGAATGGTTGGCCAAGAGAGTGCTGGAATAATCCAGTGTGGAGGTAACCAAAGCATGGATGAGGTTTTTTGAGCAGCAGATGAGCTGAGGTGGGCCAATGATGGGAAATGTTATGGAGGTCAAAGTTGGCAAGGATATTGGGCCAAACAGAACCCAAGGCAATGGCCGGGGAGGGTGGTGGAATCCGTGGCAATGCTTTGGAGATTGTGGCGGCGGCTGAAGACGATGGCTTCAGTCTTCCCAATGTTTAACTGAAGAAAATTGTTGCATATTGGACAAGAAGTCTGACCACACAGTGGCTGTGGAGGGGTCACGAGACGTGGTAGGTGTTGTTGGAGTATATGTGGAAGCTTATCTCATGATGTTGCCTAGAGGCAGCAAGGAGATGAGGGACCCAAGGATAGATTCGTGGGGTATTCCAGAGATACTAGTGTGGGGTAGGTAGAGAAGCCATTGCAAGAGATGCTCTTGCTACAGTTGGCTAGGTAAAGAATATAGCCATGCAGCAGCAGTCCCACTGACCTTGACAACTGAGAAGTGATGTTGGAGGAGGGCGGTGTGATCGACCTGTCAAAGGCTACAAAGAGTACTGTTTGTGACTTTAATTAGAGTTTTGTTGCGGTGGCAGGGGAGGAAACCTGATTGGAGATATTTAAACCTGGAGTTGGGGAAAGGTGAACATGGATTTGGGAGGTGACAACACATTGAAGGATTTTGGAGAGGAAAGGTTGGAGGTTGGAGCATTAGATTGAGGACAGAGCTGCAAGAATAGTTTTTCTGAGAAATGAGGTGGCAGGTGGTGATGGAGGGGGACCGTCCCCAAGGAGAGGGAACCAGTTAAAATGTCAGCTAGTATGAGGACCATGAGGGAAGTTGGGAGGTCAGCAGTTTAGTGGGAATAGGGTGAAGAGAGCAGGAGATGAGACTCACAGACAAGCTGAGCTCAGAGAGGACATGAGGGGTGATCCAATAAGACAGAAGGCCAAAGCTTGTTCAAGTTAAATGTATAGACTGCAGTGGGATTTCTGTGCAGTACTGACTTTGTGGGGCCCATGTGCAGTCCAGAAAGGTACTTTCACCTGCTCTCTGCAGGCATAGGTGTTGCTGGCATTTCTGGGAGAGCCCCAGACACCAAGATGGGTGGGGCAGCTGTAAGAAACCCTCTTGGCCCCTGCCCCCCCTTCTCTGCTGGAATTTGCTGTGGTAGCTCTCAAGGGTAGTTACCCAGTACAGACTGGTTTCACCCCAATTTCTGGACCCTCTGCTTCTATTGTCTGAGTTCCCCAAGAAGGAACAGACGTTCTGGGCTTAAGTTTCTATATAGAGATGTTATAAAACATTATTTTGTTAGTACATTTAAATTGTTAACTGTTGTGGACTTGGGTGTTTTTCCTATCCTAAATGGTTGTCTGAATCTCAAAAATACAATTAAAGTTTACTTAAGCACCATTCTTAGTGTTTTTTTTTAAATATATTGCATTGGCTAGTCTGCCTCTCATCGGGATCAAATTTTAAAAATGCTTCTAGGTGACTGAAATTTTATGCAAAGCTTGTTTAAAACCATGCAACTATGGAGACACATGAGATTTTTGGAGTAAATGTAGATTATTTTTTTATGTTGATAGAATTTCACTGATGTTGTGATTTGATTGTTTTCACAGGAGATATTGAGCAGCGATATCATAATCCTGACCATTACACGCTGCTTAGCAATCTTGTATATATACTTCCAATTCCAGAACCTCCGACAGCTTGGTTCTAAGTATATGCTAGGTATGGCCTTAAGCACCTTTGTTACATTTATGGTCAGTGACTTCATTGAGTGCATGCCCCTTGAATCTAAACTAAAATTGAAACTTGCCTATTGCATATTAAATATGTATACCTATTTGTACAATATGTTCTGTGCAACTGAATTTTAGCTTAATTTGTTCTTTTAGGGATTGCCGGTCTCTTCACCATCTTCTCCAGCTTTGTTTTTAGCACAGTTGTAATTCACTTTCTGGATAAAGAACTAACTGGCCTCAAGTGAGTACAAAGATCTTTAACTCTCTATTTTACTTTGCATGAACATTTTGGATATGGTATGTGTTCACATTACTGCCTTCATAGTACTTTTTGGGCCAGCGTTTGCACTTGTATAATGTAAATACATTTTTAAGACATAAAGGGGCTGAAATTGCCCCTTTCTATAAGGCCCGTGGCCGCCTGAAAGCAGCGGCCACGAGTTGGTGCGGAGGGGCCACCAATTTGGATATTGCCCTCTTAGTTTTGGAACGCTGTAGGGGACGACCCCACTCATTTTCCTGTCGTGCTTGTGCCAACCCTTTTCCGAAATTGCCCCTTTCTGGAATTGCCCTGCAGGAGCGCCGCCACCATCGGTCAGTGCCACTGACAGCTTTTTCTATCGGTACCCTTTCTGTGGCTTGGCGGCATGACCGCCCTTAAAGGAGAGGTGGCGCTGCCAGCGACTCCATTTTATTTTTTATTGTCAGCCGACTGCCAGGTCGGGCCAACAATTCCCCTCCCTGGTCGCCGTGTTTGCCACTAAAGTGGCTGCAGAGGTCGCAGCGGCCCTCCCCTTTAACTGAAGGGGAGGGATGTTGTGACGTGCCAGCGCGATGACCACTTGGAGCGTCAGCCACTCCACTAGTGGCGGCTACTCCGACCCGACCGCACTTCTGCTCCGATGGTGAGACCACTTCTACCCCGCTGCAAAAAACCCCCACAGACCTGAATTTCTCCATATTGTCTGCCCCATGCATTTGGGCGGACGGAACCCTTCACTCAAAATCTATTGGTGTGCCCTGTTTCAGACGGAGGGCAATTGAAACGGGGTGATTTTTTTTTGTTGTTGCATATTTAAAATCTGTTTGAAAGAAAGCAGGTTTGTATTTTAGTTTCCTTCACCAGCGAAGGGGATAGGCAGGTGGACTGCTGTTAAAGGCACTTATGAGCTGCCTTCTGGATGTGCAACAGTGACTTGGATGGCTTTCTTCCTGTGAGGAAGTAGCCACTGCTCTTTGCCTTGACACCAGTGGAAAGAAGGGTAGAACTTGGAAAATTGCTATGGGGGTAACTGATAACAAAAACCCCATTCCCAGACACTGGTGGCACAGTAAATTAGGGAAAAATTAACACTTTAAAAAGAAAGTACTTTTTAAAAAAAAAATTAAAAAAAATTAGTACAGATAATTAAGACCATGTAGCTCATCCTTAATCTTATTTAAAACCTCCATCACAGCATATAACTGCTAAATCCAAAAACAGTAAAAGGCAGGATTATTGTTAAATCTTTAATAGAAGCATATACAATATATGTTGATATTAAGTGACCAATAACTACAGTTGCATAGAAACATAGAAAATAGGTGCAGGAGTAGGCCATTTGACCCTTCGAGCCTGCACCACCATTCAATAAGATCATGGGTGATCATTCACCTCCGTACCCCTTTCCTGCTTTCTCTCCATACCCCTTGATCCCTTTAGCCGGAAGGGCCTTATTTAACTCCCCCTTGAATATATCCAATGAACTGGCATCAACAACACTCTGCGGCAGGGAATTCCACAGGCAGATACATAGAAAACAAGAACTTGCATTTATAGTGTTGTTCGTAACCTCAGGAGGTCCCAAAGCGCTTCGCAGCCAATTAAGTACTTTTGAAATGTAGCCACTGTTGTAACGTATGAAATGTGACAGCCAATTTGTGCACATCAGGTCCCACAAACGCCAGTTAAACTGTTTGTGATGTTGGTTGAGGGATAAATGTCGGCTTAGACACTGGGAGAATTGCTCTGCTCTTCAAATAGTGCCACTGTATCTTTTATGTCTACCTGAGGGGCCAGACAGGACCTCGATTAATGTCTCCTCCAGTGCAGCATTCCCTCAATACTGTACTGACTAACACTTTGGCTCACTGGTAGCATTCTCCTCTCTGAATCAGAAGATACCCAATTATTTTATTTTGGTATGAGTTTCACAGGAACACTTGTACCATGATTAATTCTAAATTCATATTTTTTCACAGTGAAGCCTTGCCTTTCTTCCTGCTGCTGATTGATCTGTCCAAAGCCAGTGCTCTGGCCAAATTTGCACTGAGCTCCAACTGCCAGGTACTGTACTATATTTATATCAGGCTGTGATTCTTTGCAAATGGTATTGCACAAAAGATCAATTTTAAAATAACTTTGCTAAATCCAGACTGAAGACTGGAATGTAATTACATGTTTCACTATTTAATTGACCATTGCATTAAAGGTGTATAGTTGCAAACTACCTGCCTGTAGGCTTAAGTTGATATACAGGTTGTACACCTCCAGTCCGGGACTCTTTAGTCCGGAAACATCCCTGGTCCGGCGTCATTCTCGGCGACGGTGGCGTCACGTGCTGTTTGTGGAGGTAAGTGGGCTGGGGAAGGGAAGGGCAGGCGGCTGACTGAGGCACGAGGATTGAAAAAAAATTGAGATTCTGAGCAACGAAATGCTGTGCAGTAGGCTTCTGCGCAACGCATGTGCAGAACCCGGCCGGGTCATTGTCAGCAGCAGTTGCCTCCAGAAAAAGAGTGCCAAACCAGCACCGTGCAAGAGGGAAGTCCGGGATTTCAGTGTGGTGTTTTCCCGCGCTTCCTGGCTGCAGAGCTGCTGATTTGTGTGGGTGGTTTCCTGGCTCTCCGTGTGGAGAGGGAGTGAGGCTGGAGTTTTGCAGCCGGAGTGTGGCAGAAGTTGTCAGGATCCAGTAAGTCTAGGGTCGGCATGACCTCATGGTCTGGAACATTCTCTGGTCCGACACCAGTCAGGTCCCAAGTGTGCTGGACTGAAGAGGTACAACCTCTAATAGTATACCCAAATGTTCAGGTAGTTATTCTATCTTTCAGTTATATGTGTAAATTGAAGAGAAATATTTTTCTAATTTATAATCTGAATAGTGGATGAAGTAAACCAGAGCAATTTTAATCATTCCCTTGAGCTAAATTTGGTTTGAAATGTTTTCCATCTGTTTGAGAAATTGTTTTGTATACTAATTGGCACCAGTGAGCAATGGAATTAATTGTAATCATTTCTTTTTCAACCGATCATATTTAATATTCTGCTCTAAGAATAAATTAATTATGTCCTATTCTGTAAATGCAAAATTAAACCGTTATCTATTCTCTTGTTGAAGTTTGGGAGTGTTTGAGGCCTGCAGTAGTTCTTTGCTATCACTGTAAACTGGTTCTAAATGTACATATTTTGATTGACAGGATGAAGTAAGGGAAAATATTGCACGTGGAATGGCCATTCTGGGTCCCACTTTCACTCTTGATGCCCTTGTAGAATGTCTTGTGATTGGTGTTGGTACTATGTCCGGTAGGTACATGAAATATGAAATATCTCTTTTTGTGCATAGTGTGTGCATACACGTGTTTAAGTTTCATAGGAAGTTGCTACAAATTTAGAGTTCAATGGGGATGTGGTGAGGTACATTTTAAGCCTTGAGTTGCTTCATTTTTATGATAGAATGTGGGTTTGAAACTAGTTTTGAGTGAGTTACTGATCGACAGGCTGTGAGTGGGCAAAAATTTGGCACATAATGTTGGAAAGTGTGAGATTATGCACTTTGGCAGAAAAAAAATCGAAGAGCAAGTTATTATTTAAATGGAGAAAAATTGCAAAGTGCTGCAGTACAGTGGGACCTGGAGGTCCTGGTGCATGAAACACACAAGGTTAGTATGCAGGTACAGGAAGTGATCAGGAAGACTAATGGAATCTTGGCCTTTATTGCAAAAGGGATGGAGTATAAAAGCAGGGACGTCTTGCTACAGTTATACAGGGTATTGGTGAGGTCACACCTGGAATACTGTGTACAGTTTTGGTTTCCAAATTTAAGAAAGGATATACTTGCTTTGGAGGCAATTCAGAGAAGGTTCACTTGGTTGATTGTGGAGATGAGGGGGTTGACTTATGAGGAAGGTTGAGCAGGTTGGGCCTCCACTCATTGGAATTCCGAAGAATAAGAAGTGATCTTATTGAAGCAGATAAGATTATGAGGGGGCTTGATGAGGTGGATGCAGGTACAGCAGGTGGTGAAGGCAAATGGTATGTTGTCCTTTATAGCTAGGGAATTTGATTATAGGGGCAGGGAGGTCTTACTGCAGTTGGACAGGGCCTTGGTGAGGCCTCACCTGGAATATTGTGTTCAGTTTTGGTCTCCTAATCTGAGGAAGGACGTTCTTGCTAGTAAGGGAGTGCAGCGAAGGTTCACCAGACTGATTCCTGGGATGGCAGGACTGACCTATGAAGAGACTGGATCAACTGGGCCTGTATTCACTGGAGTTTAGAAGGATGAGAGGGGATCTCAGAAACAAAATTCTGACGGGACTGGACAGGTTAGATGCAGGAAGAATATTCCTGATGTTGAAGTCCAGAACCAGGGGACACAGTCTAAGGGTAAGGGGTAAGCCATTTAGAACTGAGATGAGGAGAAACTTCTTCACTGAGTTGTTAACCTGTGGAATTCCCTATCGCAGAGAGTTGTTGATGCCAGTTCATTGGATATATTCGAGAGAGATATGGTCCTTATGGCTTAAGGGATCAAGGTGTATAGAGAGAAAGCAGGAAAGGGGTACTGAGGTTAACGATCAGCCATGATATTGAATGGTGGTGCAGGCTGTAAGGGCTGAATGGCCTACTCCTGCACCAATTTTTCTATGTTTCCACTGATGGGGGAGATTAGAACCAGGAGGCATAATCTTAGAATAAGGGACTGCCCATTTAAAACTGATGAGGAGGAATTTCTTCTCTCAAAGGGTTGTAAATCTATGGAATTCTCTGCCCCAAAGAGCTGTGGAGGCTGGGTCAATGAATATATAATTAAGGCGGAGATAGACAGATTTTTGAGCGATACGAGACTATGGGGAGAGGGTAGGGAAGTGGACCTGACTCCATGATTGGATCAGCCATGATCGAGTGGCCGTATGGCCTCCTCTGTTCCTAATTATGTTCTGTTCTTAACATGACCCATGAGGAAACACCTAGTGGAGGCTAGGAAGGCTAGCTTGAAGGCAGTTACGTGCATACCATTTAGCAGTGTTTTTAGAGCAGTGCTGACACTCTTAAAAGAAAATTTGTGGAAGGAGAGAACATTACTTAAAAATTAGAAAAAGTCCTTTAACTATTTTTTTCCTTCCTTCAGGGGTGCGACAGCTAGAAATCATGTGCTGCTTTGGCTGTATGTCTGTTTTGGCAAACTACTTTGTCTTCATGACATTCTTCCCAGCTTGTGTCTCCCTGGTATTGGAGGTAAGCATGAAATTAGGAATTTCCCAATACTGTGTTAGCAGGAATTTAATGCCTGTTGACATGTATTCATTGAGAGCTGCATAGTTTGATTTATCTTCAAAGAAAGCTGGAAACCCTATAGTAGCTTACAAGTGAGGTATGAAGTGGCACACCATGATGACAAATGATCTATGTTTGCTTTTCAGGAAACAATTTTGTCATTCAAGATAATTAAACCTCAAATTTCTCCCATAGCTTTCCCGAGAAAGTCGCGAGGGTCGTCCAATTTGGCAGCTTGGCCATTTTGCACGAGTCTTGGAGGAAGAGGAAGATAACAAGCCAAATCCTGTAACACAGCGAGTGAAAGTCATAATGGTCAGTATTGAAAGGCATTTTCTGTATAAAGTGTAGTGATGAACATAGTTCACTAATTGTCAAGTTCGACACAACTGAACTTGTTGTATTTTGCAACAATTCCAGGTTTCTGGAAATATTATTGCACAATTGTGCATACAAGCCAAAACTGTCTAAGGAAATAGCCCAACCAATAATCCAGTTATCTGAATACTTTTAATGTTAGACTGCCAAGTTAAGCTATTGAGTTTTGTGTTAATTGTTCAGTGAGATTATTGAACTGTAGTAACTTGTGGATGGATAAATGAATTGTTACAGAATTGTTTTTGTTTGGGCTCCAGTCTCTAGGATTAGTTCTGGTTCATGCTCATAGTCGCTGGATAGCAGAACCACCTTCACAGGATAACACCTTAGAAATGCCTAAATCTGGAACAGGACTGGATGAAAGTATGCCGAAACGAATTGATCCAAGTGTACCACTGTGGCAATTCTATCTTTCCAGGTAATTGAATATTAACTTCAAGCAATTGTCAGCTGATGAGCTTAAAATATTCTTTAATGTCATGCTTAAAGTGGTGTGCTTCTCACGGATACAAATAGGGAAGTTATTTGTGCGTGAATTGTGTCCAATATATTGGCCATCTGTTAGTTTCAGGAGAGGCCCCCAAGTTGTCTAAATACAGTTTGCTGGAGTGCTGGTTCTGCTGTTCAGTCACTACATGCTACAATTTGAAGTCCGATCAGTCCTTCTTCCTAATGTCTGAAGCAATCCAGTATTGTGAAAGGAGGAGGGGGGAGGGGGGGGGGGGTGAGGCTGTAAATATCCTTTTTGCTAACTATGGGGAAGAAACATCACGATAAAGCAAATACTTTCCAATGTGCTCTCAAAAGAGGAATTTCCTCTTTAGGCAGGCTGCCCTCTAAAGGTTCTGCGGAACTGACGCACACATTCCAGTTACCTACATTTGACAATCTAGCATAACATTCTTTAGAACGTCCCTTATTTGAAGTCCTAAGCTATCCAACAGAAGAGTACCCAGGGAAAGTTTTTATTTTCAGATTGGTATTGACGTCAGGAAAAAGTAGAAAAAAAGTTAATACTAAAGGCACTATATCTACGCAAAGCATTCACAACAAAATAGATGAATTAATAACACAGCAAATCCATTTATTGCTATCTAATAGCCATCACGGAGATGTGGTGGCAGAGTGACCAAGGTTGAGAATGAAATATTCCAGGATACTTGACTTTTAGAAGAGATAAGCAAAATGTGGAGTGGGGTAGCTCTGATAAACAATGGAATAAATGGAGAGTGAGGACCTTCATCTGAAAATCAAGATGTAGAATCACTTTGGGTGGAGCTAAGAAACAAGGGGCAGAAAACACTGGTGGGAGTAGTTTATAGGCCTCCATGGATTGAGGATTGGTTAACAGACGGAGAGCAGGAATAAACTGGTGATTTTCAGGTTGGCAGGCTGTAACTAGCAAGGATCAGTGCTTGGGCCTCAGCTATTTGCAATCTATATTAATGACTTGGATAAGGGGACTTAAGTACAATTTATCCAGGTTTGCGGATGATGCAAAGCTAGGTGGGAAAGTAAGTTGTAAGGAGGACGCAAAGAGCCTGCAAAGGGATATAGGCTGGTTCTGTGAGTGGGCAAGAATGTGGCAGATGGAATTGAGAGCCCAAGTTTGCCCCCAGGGTTGGAATGGTGCATCTCCGTGTGGTGCGCCGACATTTTAGAACCGAAATGGCGCCTATTATTTACCTTGGTATTCTACCCTCCGTCTGGTCGATCCAGGCCCTTGGCGCAGTGCTGAAAACAGTGCCGGGACCTCTGCACATGCACGCTAAAGTGTGCGCGCATGTGCAGTAGCTCCAGGCGCCTGAGGTTGTGTGGGAGGGGCCCGAAGCACGGCGCCCCTAGCCCTGGCCGAATGGGCTGCCAGGGCGAAGATCGGACTTGGGCCTCCTTCCCTCCCGTTTAGTTCACGCGCTCTCTTTTCCCCCCCCCCCCCCCCCCTCCACCTCCCTGTTTAGCTCCCGTTCCCGTTCTTCCCACCCCACGTCGGCGGGACAGGCTCTGCCCGAAGTCTTCGGCAGCCCGGCTTCTTCTTCCTCCTCCGGCGGCGCCTGCCCGCACCGGCGGCCTATTCAACCTCCCTCTTTCTCCCCCTCCTCCCCACCCCCCGCTGCCCATCTCTCGTTCTCTACACCTGATTTATAAGTGTAGGCAAGGTTTTTCTGAGCGTACAAAAATCTACACTTACTCCAAACTAACTTAGAATGGAGTAAGTTTTCGCTGCCTAAAATTGCAAAACGGGTGTAAGCGGCTGGACATGCCCCCTTTTTTAAAAAAATCTGTTCTACAATGAAACTATTTTAACTCACTAGAACTGGAGCAAACTAAATGTCAAAAATTGCAATTTCTAAGATGCTCTATTCTAAACTAGTTGCTCCAAAAATTGGAGCAACTCAGGCTGAAACTTGAGCCCATAATGTGGAGAAATATGAAGTTACCACTTTAGTAGATGTAGAAAAGCAATATATTTTTTTTAATGGTGAGCAGTGAGGAAATGTTGGTATTCAGAGGGACCTGGGTGTCCTTGTACATGAAAATTAACATGCAGGTTCAGCAAGTAAATGGTATGTTTACCTTTTATTACAAAGGATTGGAGTATGTGTAAAGAACTTTTGCTGCAATTATATAAGGCCTTGGTGAAACCATATCTGGAGTACTGTGTACAGTTTTGTTCTCCTTACCTAAGGAAGGATATACTTGCCTTCGAGGGAGTGTAATAAAGGCTCACTAAAATGATTCCTGGGAGGAAAACTTGAGTAGACTAGGCCTATATTCCCTAGAGTTTAGAAGAATGAGAGGTGATCTCATTGAAATGTATAAAATTCTTATGGGGCTTGACAGAGTAAATGCTTGGGAGGATGTTTCCCCTGGCTGGGGAGTCTAGAACTAGGGGTCACAATCTTGGAATAAGGGGTTTGTCATTTATATACTGAGATGAGGAGAAACTTCACTCAGGGTTGTGAATCTTTGGAATTTTCTACCTGAGAGGGCTGTGGATGCTCAGTCGGTGGGTATATTGAAAAGCGAGGTATAGATTTTAGGATATGGAGGGAACCAAGGGATATGGGGATATTGCGGGAAGGCAGAGTTGAGGTAGAAGGTCAGTCATGATGTTGAATGGCGGAACAGGCTCAAAAGACCAAATGGCCTACTCCTGCTCCTATTGTGTTCTATATTCAATATAGGACACCTGAAGCACTAACTGGAGTACATTTATGCAGTTGTCTTGGTTTTACACATTTTACTTAGTGTAAAATTGGGTATTTCTAACTGTTTGGGCACAAACATTTGTGTTATGAAATAGTACAGGGGAAATAGTTCCCATTTTAAAACCATAAAAGCTCCAAATTTATAAATATTGTAAATCGACGGGCAGGAACAAATTAGCTGGTCCATTCAACCTGTACCATGATCGCTGCGGCACCTGGAACATCGTGATTGGGCACTCACGCCCACTATCAGTCATGTAATCTCCTGAGAGAGGTCAAAAACTAGCCCAGGAGACCACATAGACCATGCATATAACACC
Source organism: Pristiophorus japonicus (assembly GCF_044704955.1). Classification (NCBI taxonomy): domain Eukaryota; kingdom Metazoa; phylum Chordata; class Chondrichthyes; family Pristiophoridae; genus Pristiophorus; species Pristiophorus japonicus. The sequence goes on from NC_091977.1 coordinate 199,172,107, forward strand.
TGATATTTTAGCTACTTTTATAAGACCTGATCTTCCCCAGGAACTGGTTCAGTGCTCTCATGAAGGCATGCAGATAGTCTGCATTCACCATGTGAGCCAGGAACATGTTCCATAGGTCTACTAACCTCTGGGAAAAGAAGAAAAATGTAACACCTAACCTAGCCCTACCCTTGCATAGCTTATGCGTGTGCCCTCTGGTCTTCCCCAACCTATCTAATTGAAATAGCCTCTCAAAGTAAGCACAATTGAGGCCTTTAATGATTTTGTATATCTGCTATCAAATCACCCTGACGTCTACTAAAGGCTAGAAATTCCATTTTTGGTCATAACGATATTTTTTTCGCCAAAAATACCGCTACGAGGCCCAACAAACTGCGAATGTTCTGCAACTTTTCTCCCAGACCGAGGCGTGTTGAGCCTAGGGAGGAGGGGAAAACACATACACAAAAATTGCAAAAAATAAAAACTAACCAATCGCTGCAAAAGAATTAAAGAAATAAAAACTTTAATTAAACTTTTGCAGGTCTTCATACCTGCCACTGTTCCAAGGGCTGCAATGCAGCTTTTTCCCCAGGCAATTTTTTTGTCCGCTATGAACCAAATTTTTGGCGAAAGCGCTATTTCGAATCTTGCACGCTGGCGGTCTGCTCCTCAGCGATACTTAAAAACCGTCAGCACAAGACTTCTCAAGATCCCAGTTTGCCGTTTTTCACCAAAAACGCCAAATATTGCTGAAAAATCAGGTGCAAGATTGGGGAATTTCCAGCCCCTAGTCTTTTAAGCATTTCTGTATAACTAAGGTCTATTTAAGCTAAGGATCACATTTGAGTCCTTTTTGACTTTTTGCAAAGCTTTTATATTGCCCACCATGTGTACTGGACGCAATATTCTAAATGTGTTCTAACCAGGAGATTGTACAAGGACAAGACTGTGTACTTATTTTATAAAGTTCATAGCGTAAAGCCTAATCGTAAAATTTATCAATTGCGAGTTAATGCATTTTATGTTTGTTTCATCCTACACAGGATGATCAGTATGGATGTTGAACAAGTAATCACTCTTGGCCTAGCACTCTTCCTTGCTATCAAATACATCTTCTTCGAGCAAACCGAGACTGAATCCACTCTCTCATTGAAGAATCCTATGACATCTTCTATGGTGGTGCAGAAAAAGAATACTGATTGCTGCAGGAATAATATTGGAACTACTAGATTCCAGTCAAATTGTCTAGCAGATAAGGAAGCAACCAGTAAAGAAAATACAGGTAGAAGTTACAGATGCTTGTTATATTTGCTGTGCACTTTAATGAAACTTTAGCTATAACGTTGCACTGTGGGACTGGAGTTGCATATAAGCTAGACTGGGCAAGGATGACAGGTTTCCTTCCCTAGAGTACATTAGTGAATCAGTTGGGTTTTTACAATAATCTGACCCGTTTTCTATTTTCATATATTTTTTTTAACTGGTTTCAATTTCTCAAACTGCCATGGTGGCATTTGAACTCTTGTTCTTTGGATTATTAGTCCAGGAATATAACCATTACACTTACCATATCAATTTCATATATTTGAATGTGCCTCAGGCAAATTGTTATTGGGTGTATATAGCCCACTGATACTAATACACTAGAAAATTTATACTACAGCAAATTTGCTTTTAGCATTACATGATACTCAGTTCATCAGCTCAAATATGCTGCTTCCACTACCCTGACCAGTGACCAATTTGTAACCACCAGTATGTCACTCTAGCATCATCGTAATTACTCTCCCCAGACTATACTATTGCTGAAATCCTAGTAGCAACACAGCCAGCGGTGATCAACAGTAACATTGGGTGTAAAATGTAAAAAAATGTTCCACTCCTCAGTACTGTTACTCCCCTTGATGGTAAAGAAGTATTAATAAAAAGGAAAGACTGGCTTCGTGAGCAGCAATTAGTGAAATTAAAAAAAATTAGAAATTTGCATTTTCTGAATATAAAAATACTGGGGCAGAAATCCCGGCCTCCCTGGGTCCGTACAAAGTGTGTAGGGATCAGAGAAAGCATCGCAAAAGCCAGTTTTCGGCGCGCAATGTGCATGTGCCAAAAAAACAGTTTCTCCAATCTATCAAGCTCTGGCTCGACAGATCCTCCGTATCCCCATAATCAGGACGTTCGCATGTGCAAGATTGCGGTATTTACCCATCTCTTGCCCAGCAAATGTCCTGAAAACACTTGTGCCTGGTAAAGGCAGGTGCATAGCCTACTTTTACCAGTGCAAGAGTTTTAAAACATACAAAAACATTAAAATGTGTTTTTGAAATGTTATTTTTATGTTTAAAAACCCTGCCCATTAAGGTAAGTTTATTTTTAACCTTAATTACAAAACTTTAAAAAATTTGTTAAAATATATTTTTTCTAAGACATTTATTAACTTTAATTTCAATTTTAATTGAATTGTGTTTTTTTTTTTATTTAGTGTTTTTTTTCTCATTAATAGCCATGAGAACTCGTAGATAGAGTTCTCATTGCTATTAATGAGAATGCTGTGGAATACTTTACCTGATTGGTTGTGTAGTCACACATGACTGCAGCTTCTGCGCTGGAACCTGGAGGACGGGAGTGCGCTCTGCAGCACGGGAAGAGAAGGTTTCCCTACCGGAATCCCAAGCACCTCTGGGACCACCAGGTCAATTCTTAAAATTCTCCTGTCGGAGACGTTCATTCGAAAGAAGCCTCCAACCGGAATTTCATGGCCACTAAATTATAGGCTTTTTGTTGCAAGGGTGAGAGTTCACTGTTTATTGGCAGAACTTTTATCTACCTTGTTCCCTTCTAGCCCCTACTCCATCCGTACATTAGCTTTCTCTTTAAACCCCCACCAACTTGCTACATATATCCCCATCTTTGAAAACCTGTCTTTGTCCACCTCCCCATATTCCCTAAGATTTGAATCTGACCCTAATGGAAGCAACTTGGGATGTTTTAAAGGTTTTCTATAAATGTAATTGTTATTAAAGTATTACTTTTATACATCAGGCTTTACAAATATTGTCCTTGTATACATATTATTGGTAATACTTTTCTAAATGAGACAAATTATTGGTATTACCGTTGCTTGTACTTCCATATAAACTAATCAGATCATTTTTCTCATAGATGAAGTCATTAAGCCTATTGCGTGTTTCATCCCTAAATCAGTCGATCATGTGTCTAAAGCAAATTTTGTGTTGGGAGACTTCACTCCTCCAAGCTCTTCATCTTCAGGAACACCTGAAGAGCTAGATACTGAGTTTCCGCTAGAGCCACGACCAATTGAAGCATGCTTGTCTATACTCAAAAGCCCAGAGGTAAAATATCTCTAACTTAATTAGTCATGATCTCGACTCTTTTTAAAATTATCTCAAAGAAATATGAATTTGTGTTCTGTATCTGATAAATCCTGTCCAGTGACAAACTAAACAGTAGTTAAATGTTGAAATGATTGTAATGGAGTTTGATACAGGCATAATCAATGAAGATTCAGTGACTTTGTGTAGGTAACGTATTAGATGCTGAATAATGGGCATGCCAATTCCCAATCCTACATGTCTTGTACATTCATATTAAACACAGCAATTCTCGAGTTCAGTTTCTGTTGGTGCTGCTATAATGAAAGATGGTTTTGGAATTTGAATATTTAGTTACTGGGTAATGGTGCTTGTGAACAGCTGAGCAGAGTCTACAATTACATTGGATGGCCAATTGCATTTATTACTAAATGTCTCAATGCGAGGAGCATTCGTAATAAGGTGGATGAATTAACTGCGCAGATAGCTGTTAACAGATATGATGTAATTGGGATTACGGAGACATGGCTCCAGGGTGACCAAGGCTGGGAACTCAACATCCAAGGGTATTCAATATTCAGGAAAGATAGACTGAAAGTAAAAGGAGGTGGAATAGCGTTGCTGGTTAAAGAGGAGATTAACGCAATAGTAAGGAAGGACATTAGCGTGGATGAGGTGGAATCTGTTTGGGTAGAGCTGCGGAACACCAAAGGGCAGAAAACACTTGTGGGAGTTGTGCACAGATCACCAAACAGTAGTAGTGAGGATGGGGATGGCATCAAACAGGAAATGAGGGATGCGTGCAATAAAAGTACAGCAGTTATCATGGGTGACTTTAATCTACATATCGATTGGGCTAACCAAACTGGTAGCAATATGGTGGAGCAGGATTTCCTGGAGTGTATAAGGGATGGTTTGTTTTCTAGACCAATATGTCGAGGAACCAACGAGAGAGCTGGCCATCCTAGACTGGGTGTTGTGTAATATGAGAGGATTAATTAGCAATCTTGTGCAAGGCTTCTTGGGGAAGAGTGACCATAATATGGTGTAATTCTTCATTTAAGATGGAGAGTGACACAATAAGTTCAGGACCCTAGTCTCTGAATTAAAAGAAAGGTAACCGATGGTATGAGACGTGAATTGGCTAGGATAGACTGGCGAATGATACTTAAAGGGTTGACAGTGGATAGGCAATGGCAGGCATTTAAAGATCACATGGATGAACTTCAACAATTGTACATCCCTGTCTGGCGTAAAAATAAAACTGGGAAGGTGGCTCAACCATGGCTTACAAAGGAAATTAGGGATAGTGTTAAATCCAAGGAAGAGTCATATAAATTGGCAAAAAAAAAGCAGTAAACCTGAGGACTGGGAGAAATTTAGAATTCAGCAGAAGAGGACAAAGGGTTTAATTAGGAGGGGGAAAATAGAATGAGTAAGCTTGCAGGGAACATAAAAACTGACTGCAAAAGCTTCTACAGATACGTGAAGAGAAAAAGATTAGTGAAGACAAATGTAGATCCCTTACAGTGTGAATCAGGAAACAAAGAAATGGCAGACCAATTGAACAAATACTTTGGTTCTGTCTTCACGAAGGAAGACACAAATAACCTTCCGGAAATACAAGGGGACAGAGGGTCTAGCGAGAAGGAGGATCTGAAGGAAATCCTTATTAGTCAGCAAATTGTTAGGGAAATTGATGGGATTGAAGGCTGATAAATCCCCAGGGCCTGCTAGTCTGCATCCCAGAGTACTTAAGGAAGTGGCCCTTGAAATAGTGGATGCGTTGCTGGTCATTTTCCAATATTCTGTAGACTCCTTTTTAAAAAAAGGAAAAGAGAAAAAAAACAGGGAATTATAGATCAGTCAGCCTGACATCGGTGAAAGGGAAAATGTTGGAATCAATTATTAAAGATATAATAGCAGTGCATTTGGAAAGCAGTGACTGGATCGGTCCAAGTCAGCATGGATTTATGAAAGGGAAATCATGCTTGACAAATCTAGAATTTTTTGAGGATGTAACTGGTAGAGTGGACAAGGGAGAACCAGTGGATGTGGTGTATTTAGACTTTCAAAAGGCTTTTGACAAGGTCCCACACGAGATTAGTGTGCAAAATTAAAGCACATGGTATTGGGGGTAATGTACTGACATGGATAGAGAACTGGTTGGCAGACAGGAAGCAAAGAGTAGGAATAAACAGATCCTTTTCAGAATGGCAGGCAGTGACTAGTGGGATACCGCAAGGTTCAGTGCTGGGACCCCAGCTATTTACAATATACATTAATGATTTAGACGAAGGAATTGAATGTAATATATCCAAGTTTGCTGATGACACTAAACTGGGTGGCAGTGTGAGCTGTGATGAGGATGCTAAGAGGCTGCAAGGTGACTTGGACAGGTTAGGTGAGTGGGCAAATACATGGCAGATGCGGTATAATGTAGATAAATGTAAGGTTATCCACTTTGGTGGTTAAAAACAGGAAGACAGATTATTATCTGATTGATGTCAGATTAGTAAAAGGGGAGGTGCAACGAGACCTGGGTGTCATGGTACATCAGTCATTGAAAGTTGGCATGCAGGTACAGCAGGCAATGAAGAAGGAAAATGGCATGTTGGCCTTCATAGTGAGAGGATTTGAGTATAGAGCAGGGAGGTCTTACTACAGTTGTACAGGGCCTTGGTGAGGCCACACCTTGAATATTGTGTACAGTTTTGGTCTCCTAATCTGAGGAAGGACATTCTTGCTATTGAGGGAGTGTAGTGAAGGTTCACCAGACTGATTCCTGGGATGACAGGACTGACATATGAAGAAAGACAGGATCGACTAGGCTTGTATGCAATGTAATTTAGAAGAATGAGAGGGGCTCTCGTAGAAACATATATAAAATTCTGATAGGGAGGGAAAATGTTCCTGCTGTTGGGGAAGTCCAGAACCAGGGGTCACAGTCTAAGGATAAGGGGTAAACCATTTAGGACTGAGATGAGGAGAAACTTCTTCACTCAGTTGTGGGCATGTGGAATTCTCTACCACAGAAAGTTGGTGAGGCTAGTTCGTTAGATATATTCAAAAGGGAGTTAGATGTGTCCCTTACGGCTAAAGGAATCAAGGGGTGTGGAGAGAAAGCAGGAATGTGGTACTGAAGTGCCTGATCAGTCATGATATTGAATGGTGCAGGCTCGAAGGGCCAAATGGCCTACTCCTGCACCTATTTTCTATGTTTCTATACTAATTAATGGTGTGTGGATATACCCTGAATTGATCAAAGATTTGAAATAACCAACTCTTAAATTAATGGTTGAAAAGGGCAGTATCCAATTTAAAAACCAGGGCATACAAAGTGGCCAAAACCAGTGGGAGGACAGAAGATTGGGAAGCTTTTAAAAGCCAACAAAGAATGACTCAAAAATGATTAAGAAAGGGAAGATAGACTATGAAAGTAAACTAGCATGAAATATAAAACCAGATAGAAAGAGTTTCTATAAGTATATATTTAAAAAAAAAAAGGGAAGAGTGGCTAAAGTAAATGTTGGTCCCTTGGAGGATGAGAGTGGGGAATTAGTAATTGGGAACATGGAGATGGCAGAAACTCTGAACAAATATTTTGTATCAGTCTTTATGGTAGAGGACACTGACAATATTCCAACAGTGGATAGTCAAGGGGCTATGGGGGGGCGGGGGGAGGAAGGAACTTAACGCAATCACTAAGGAGGTGGTACTCAGTAAGATAATGGGACTAAAGGTGGATAAATCCCCTGGACCTGATGGCTTGCATCCTAGGGTCTTAAGAGAAGTAGTGGCAAGGATAGTGGAAGCATTGGTTGTAATTAACCAAAATTCCCTGGATTCTGGGGAGGTCCCAGCAGATTAGAAAACTGCAAATGTAAAACCCCTCTTTAAGGAGGCAGACAAAAAGCAGGAAAGTATAGACCAGTTAGCCTAACCTCTATTGTTGGGAAAATGTTGGAGTCCATTATTAAAGAAGCAGTAGCAGGACATTTGGAAAAGCGTAAATCGGTCAGGCAGTCGGCATGGCTTTATGAAGGGGAAGTCATATTTGACACATATAGAAACATAGAAAATAGGTGCAGGAGTAGGCCATTCGGCCCTTCTAGCCTGCACCGCCATTCAATGAGTTCATGGCTGAACATGCAACTTCAGTACCCCATTCCTGCTTTCTCGCCATACCCCTTGATCCCCCGAGTAGTAAGGACTTCATCTAACTCCTTTTTGAATATATTTAGTGAATTGGCCTCAACAACTTTCTATGGTAGAGAATTCCACAGGTTCACCACTCTCTGGGTGAAAAAGTTTCTCCTCATCTCTGTCCTAAATGGTTTGCCCCTTATCCTTAGACTGTGACCCCTGGTTCTGGACTTGCCCAACATTGGGAACATTCTTCCTGCATCTAACCTGTCTGAACCCATCAGAATTTTAAACGTTTCTATGAGGTCCCCTCTCATTCTTCTGAACTCCAGTGAATACAAGCCCAGTTGATCCAGTTTTTCTTGATAGGTCAGTCCCGCCATCCCGGGAATCAGTCTGGTGAACCTTCGCTGCACTCCCTCAATAGCAAGAATGTCCTTCCTCAAGTTAGGAGACCAAAACTGTACACAATACTCCAGGTGTGGCCTCACCAAGGCCCTGTACAACTGTAGCAACACCTCCCTGCCCCTGTACTCAAATCCCCTCGCTATGAAGGCCAACATGCCATTTGCTTTCTTAACCGCCTGCTGTACCTGCATGCCAACCTTCAATGACTGATGTACCATGACACCCAGGTCTCGTTGCACCTCCCCTTTTCCTAATCTGTCACCATTCAGATAATAGTCTGTCTCTCTGTTTTTACCACCAAAGTGGATAACCTCACATTTATCCACATTATACTTCAACTGCCATTCATTTGCCCACTAACCTATCCAAGTCACTCTGCAGCCTCATAACATCCTCCTCGCAGCTCACACTGCCACCCAACTTAGTGTCATCCGCAAATTTGGAGATACTACATTTAATCTCCTCGTCTAAATCATTAATGTACAGTGTAAACAGCTGGGGCCCCAGCACAGAACCTTGCGGTACCCCACTAGTCACTGCCTGCCATTCTGAAAAGTACCCATTTACTCCTACTCTTTGCTTCCTGTCTGACAACCAGTTCTCAATCCATGTCAGCACACTATCCCCAATCCCATGTGCTTTAACTTTGCACATTAATCTCTTGTGTGGGACCTTTCGAAAGCCTTCTGAAAGTCCAAATATACCACATCAACTGGTTCTCCCTTGTCCACTCTACTGGAAACATCCTCAAAAAATTCCAGAAGATTTGTCGAGCATGATTTCCCTTTCACAAATCCATGCTGACTTGGACCTATCATGTCACCTCTTTCCAAATGTGCTGCTATGACATCCTTAATAATTGATTCCATCATTTTACCCACTACTGAGGTCAGGCTGACCGGTCTATAATTCCCTGTTTTCTCTCCCTCCTTTTTTAAAAAGTGGGGTTACATTGGCTACCCTCCACTCGATAGGAACTGATCCAGAGTCTATGGAATGTTGGAAAATGACTGTCAATGCAGCTGCTATTTCCAAGGCCACCTCCTTAAGTACTCTGGGATGCAGTCCATCAGGCCCTGGGGATTTATCGACCTTCAATCCCATCAATTTCCCCAACACAATTTCCCGACGAATAAGGATTTCCCTCAGTTCCTCCTCCTTATTAGACCCTCTGACCCCTTTTATATCCGGAAGGTTGTTTGTGTCCTCCTTAGTGAATACCGAACCAAAGTACTTGTTCAATTGGTCTGCCATTTCTTTGTTCCCAGTTATGACTTCCCCTGATTCTGACTGCAGGGGACCTACGTTTGTCTTTACTAACCTTTTTCTGTTTACATATCTATAGAAACTTTTGCAATCCGTCTTAATGTTCCCTGCAAGCTTCTTCTCGTACTCCATTTTTCCTGCCCTAATCAAACCCTTTGTCCTCCTCTGCTGAGTTCTAAATTTCTCCCAGTCCCTGGGTTCGCTGCTATTTCTGGCCAATTTGTATGCCACTTCCTTGGCTTTAATACTATCCCTGATTTCCCTTGATAGCCACGGTTGAGCCACCTTCCCTTTTTTTATTTTTACGCCAGACAGGAATGTACAATTGTTGTAGTTCATCCTTGCGGTCTCTAAGGCCCCAAGTTTCCCCACACGGCAAAACAGGCGCCCCTCCGAGCTGGGCGCCCGTTTTTCGCGCCGAAAACGGCGCCTGAAAAAAAACAGGCTATTCTCGAGCGCTTTGCAGCTCGATGTCAGCTTGGCGCGGCGCCCAGGGGGCGGAGCCTACCACTCGCGCCGATTTTGTAAGTAGGAGGAGGCGGGTACCATTTAAATGAGTTTTTTTCGTGCCGGCAATCCTGCGCGTTGGAGCGTTCGCGCACGTGCAGTGTGAAGGAAACATTGGCACTCGGCCATTTTTGTAGTTCTTTGTAGCTGTTCAATTTTGAACATTTTTTAATAAAACCACATTGCCCTTCCATGATCAGCACTGAGGCTTCTTGCAGCAGTGAGAAGGCTGCAGGAAGCCTCAAGTTGAGGCAGCCGTTTCCCGACGGGCCCGACCGACGGCAGGGGGGCCTATCCCCCCCCCCAGCCATCGGGAATGGCTGCCTCAACTTGTGAGGCTTCCTGCAGCCTTCTCCCTGCCTGAAGCACTTTCACACAGGTAGGAACATGGTTTATTTAATCTTTTCTTTGCTTATAAATTTTTATTCAGGTTGGAATTATTTGTATAATATTTGTATAAGTATAACTAAGGATTTATTGTAGAATGTAATGACTTCCCTTCCCCCCCCCCCCCCCCCCCAAACCTCGTTCCGGACGCCTAATTTGTAACCTGCGCCTGATTTTTTAATGTGTAGACAAGGTTTTTTCAGGCCTACAAAAATCTTCACATGCTCCATTCTAAGTTAGTTTGGAGTACGTTTTCACTGGAAACTTTCAAATCAGGCGTCAGTGGCCGGACACGCCCCCTTTAGAAAAAAAAATTCTGTTCCAAAGTGAAACTGTTCTACATGACTAGAACTGCAGAAAACTTAAATGTGGAGAATTGCGATTTCTAAGATACTCCGTTCTCCACCAGTTGCTCCTTTTAAAAAAAATTTTTAAAAATCAGGAGCAAATCATGTGGAAACTTGGGGCCTATATGTCTGCCATTGCCCATCCACAGTCAACCCCTTAAAGTATCATTCGCCAATCTATCCTAGCCAATTCACACCTCATACCTTCAAAGTTACCCTTCTTTAAGTTCTGGACCATGGTCTCTGAATTAACTGTTTCATTCTCCATCCTAATGCAGAATTCCACCATATTATGGTCACTCTTCCCCAAGGGGCCTCGCACAACGAGATTGCTAATTAATCCTCTCTCATTACACAACACCCAGTCTAAGATGGCCTCCCCCCCCCCCCCTAGAAAACCATCCCTTATGCACTCCAGGAAATCCTCCTCCACCGTATTGCTTCCAGTTTGGTTAACCCAATCTATGTGGATATTAAAGTCACCCATTATAACTGCTGCACTTTTATTGCATGCACCCCTAATTTCCTGTTTGATGCCCTCCCCAACATCACTACTACTGTTTGGAGGTCTGTACACAACTCCCACTAACGTTTTTTGCCCTTTGGTGTTCTGCAGCTCTACCCATATAGAGTCCACATCATCCAAGCTAATGTCCTTCCTAACTATTGCATTAATCTCCTCTTTAACCAGCAATGCTACCCCACCTCCTTTTCCTTTTATTCTATCCTTCCTGAATGTTGAATACACCTGGATATTGAGTTCCCAGCCCTGATCATCCTGGAGCCACGTCTCTGTAATCCCAATTACTTCATATTTGTTAACATCTATTTGCACAGTTAATTCATCCACCTTATTGCGGATACTCCTTGCATTAAGACACAAAGCCTTCAGGCTTGTTTTTTTAACACCCTTTGTCCTTTTAGAATTTTGCTGTACAGTGGCCCTTTTTGTTCTTTGCCTTGTGTTTCCCTGCCCTCCACTTTTCCTCATCTCCTTTCTGTCTTTTGCTTTTGTCTCCTTTTTGTTTCCCTGCATTGGTTCCCATCCCCCTGCCATATTAGTTTAACTCCTCCCCAACAGCACTAGCAAACACTCCCCCTAGGACATTGGTTCCGGTCCTGCCCAGGTGCAGACCGTCCAGTTTGTACTGGTCCCACCTCCCCCAGAACCGGTTCCAATGCCCCAGGAATTTGAATCCCTCCCTGCTGCACCACTGCTCAAGCCACGTATTCATCTGCGCTATCCTTCGATTCCTACTCTGACTAGCACGTGGCACTGGTAGCAATCCCCAGATTTGCTGGAATTCTTTGAGAATATAACGAACAGGGTGGATAAAGGGAAACCAGTGGATGTGGTGTATTTGGACTTCCAGAAGGCATTTGACAAGGTGCCACATAAAAGGTTACTGCACAAGATAAAAGTTCATGGGGTTGGGGGTAATATATTAGTTAGCCAATCCTCTATCCATGCTAACAGAAAACAGAGTCGGGATAAATGGTTCCTTCTCTGGTTGGCAATCAGTAACTAGTGGGGGGCCGTAGAGATCGGTGCTGGGACCTCAACTATTTACAATCGATTAACAACTTTGAAGAAAGGACTGAGTGTAACGTAGCCAAATTTGCTGACGATACAAAGATGGGAGGAAAAGCAACGTGAGGAGAACACAAAATATGCAAAAGTACATACAGGCTAAGTGAGTGGGCAAAAATTTGGCAGATGGAATATAATGTTGGAAAATGTGAGGTCATGTACTTGGCAGAGAAAATCAAAGGGCAAGTTAATATTTAAATGGTGAAAGATTGCAAAGTGCTGCAGTACAGCGGGACCTGGGGGTACTTGTGCATGAAACACAAAAGGTTAGTATGCAGGTACAGCAAGTGATCAGGAAGGCCAATGGAATCTTGGCCTTTATTGCAAAGGGGATGGATTATAAAAGCAGGGAAGTCTTGCTACAATTATACAGGGTACTGGTGAGGCCACACCTGGAATACTGCGTGCAGTTTTGGTTTCCATATTTACGAAAGGATATACTTACTTTGGAGCAGTTCAAAGAAGGTTCACTAGGTTGATTCCGGAGATGAGGGGGTTGACTTGTGAGGAAAGGTTGAGTAGGTTGGGCCTCTACACATTGGAGTTCAGAAGAATGAGAGGTGATCTTCTCGAAATGTATAAGATTATGAGGGGGCTTGACAAGTTGGATGCAGAGAGGATGTTTCCAATGATGGGGGCGACTAGAACTTGGGGGCATAATCTTAGAATAAGGGGCTGCCCATTTAAAACTGAGATGAGGAGGAATTTCTTCTGAGGGTTGTAAATCTGTGGAAGCTGGGACATTGAATAAATTTAAGACAGAGATAGACATTTCCTTAACCGATAAGTGATTAAGGGGTTATGGGGAGCAGGCAGGGAAGTGGACCTGAGTTCATGATCGGATCAGCCATGATTGTATTAAATGGCGGGGCAGGCTCGAGGGGCCGTATGGCCTGTTCCTGCTCCTATTTCTTATGTTATATTATGTTCAATATTAAATTGTGTAGTTATAGTAATCCAGTAATTTGATAATGGTCCTCATCAGTTTTAATTTCTTCTCATCTAATTCTACATAAATGTTGTAGTTTTATTAGAGCCCTGAGGATTTAGCTTGTTGTAAGATACCAGTGGCTGAATTGATTTTAAAGTTTTGTTAAACCCTAACTTGGTGGTTTTTTTTTTTTACTTCTGTACAATAGAAAGGAGCAAGATATCTTACTGATGCTGAGATAATTTGTCTGGTGAATGCCAAACACATTCCTGCTTACAAACTGGAGAACATGATGGAAACTCCAGAGCGTGGTGTATTCATACGTAGACAGCTACTAGCTCCAAAACTCCCAAAATCCACTGCACTACAGCTGCTTCCCTATAGGGATTATGATTACTCACTGGTAAGTCAGAGATGTCCGTATTAGAGATTTAATATCAGCAAGAATAAGACGGATTGCAAACCCATTGAACCATGGAGGTGTGTTTGAGTGAGCGAGTAGGGAAAATATGGGACATTCTATTAGTTTTGCTCCAAATAAGGTGAGACTTAAGTTTGTTTAAAAGCTAAGCAGTTTAAAGGGAAAGCTATTATTACCAATGAAAGCATAGATATGAATAGATTGTCAGTGTAATTGAGTTTCTGTTTTAAATATTTTCCATTATTGTATTTTTATTCTGTTGGCTAGTTTTAGTGGTGAGTTTTTACTGTTTTTTAAAAAAAATAATAAATTGTTATTTTTCTTTATGAAAATTTCCACTAAACTTGATGCTGAAGAACACAACACTGAGATTGCTGTGTGCTACTTTTCCCTATGTTTTTTGTGATTTCCCCCAGTCCTTGATGACTCAACCCCACAACTGAAGAACATTGATATAGGAGGAATGTGGACACTACATGCCACTGGGACTCATGTAATGGCATCTCTGTAAAGACTTCCTTTTTTCTCTCTTCAGATCTTAAACCCCTGGATTAGGGGATTAAATTTACATCAAAATACTCTATGGCATCTTCCAGGTGTACTTTTTTTTTTCTTGATGCTTCGTAATAAGTGGTAGCTGAATGTAAATTTTTTTCTCCCCTCCTTTTTACTAATTTTCTCCCTCTTGTACCCTCTACCTTCCCCTCAATGGTTGACCTCTTCTGCTGGGGTACAGTTAAATGTGTGCAAGATGCCTTTCCCACCCCTGGTATCTCACTTGAGTGCCTGTGTTTCATGTGCGAGGCCAGACAGTGAGTGCTGGGTGCTGTTTTAACTTTTGAGAAACAGCAGTGACGTTTGATCATGACCTCGCCTTGATTTTTTTTTATATGTACAATTTCATCAGAGGTCATTGCATTCTGGAGTCAGAACCCTTGGTTAGTTTATTTTTACCAAGGACCCTGAGACTAATTTTACCACCACTGACAGTGCTTTGCCTGAGAACATTAACTCTGCAAAGACTGGAGATCAAACATGGGACATTCTTGATTTACATGACTCAGCCATTCATAGCCTTAATCAGCTGAGCTTTTAAATCTATGATTTATAGTTGCTGTGGGATTTGGAGACTTAATTCTACTTTTAATGCATGTGAATTTATTTTGTCTAATTTGAACCTTTAGGTCATGGGAACTTGCTGTGAGAATGTCATTGGCTACATGCCTATTCCTGTGGGAGTTGCTGGACCACTTTGTCTGAATGGGAAGGAGTTCCAAGTGCCTATGGCAACTACCGAAGGCTGTCTTGTGGCAAGCACGAACAGAGGTTGCAGGGCAATATGTGTAAGTAGATGTAAATTGTCAACTTTATTGCACAACTGCATAGTTGAGTACTTTCTTGTATCAAAAGTATACTGCAATCTGTTTGTTTAAAATGTGTTTCCTGTCGCACTTTAATTTCATAATAGTGATACTTTTTTGTTCTGAACATTAACTTTCAATTTAAGCTTGGTGGTGGAGCACGGAGTCGTATATTGGCAGATGGAATGACTAGAGGGCCAGTTGTGAGGCTGCCTTCTGCATGTGAGGCTGCAGAAGTGAAAGCATGGCTGGAGAGCCCTGATGGTTTCCAGATTATAAAGGAGATATTTGACAGCACTAGCAGGTGAGGTTTGGTGTATCCTTCCAAATTAGAGTGAGACTCTTGAGCTGCAGACTCTTCTATGATTGTCATTGTTGCTCTTTGGCCACCATGAGGGAGTACTTTGGGTCAGTTCTCCCCCTCTTTATTATTTTCCTTTCCGTTCCCTTCCTTCCCTCTCCTGCTATCCCCACCAACTGTCTTTGTTTCATTGTGGCCATCTAGCAGGATTTACATTTCTGTATGTAGTGCTTCCATTAGCTGATGAAATGTACAGACTGATGGAGAGTTGTAGAATTAATTTGCCAAGTTTGTGTTTCAATTGTAAACTGCATTGTACATTATCATGGAAAGTTATGTTTAGTATTTATAATTTAATGGTCTGCAAGAGTGAATTTCTACTGCAACTTCAGCATCACTAGTATACGACTAGAACATGGTCCTAACTTCAACCTGGAGGAAGTTGCCTAAGGCTGTGTTTACACCACAAGTGTAACACCGGTGCAGAGTAGTTGTGTTTGCATTGATGCTAGAATCATGCAAGTCTAGCCTGGACCTGACTCCAGATTAAAGCAACTTCTGACTCTGAAGGGAAAATTATGATGTAAATGCAGCCTCACTGCTTGAAATTGACACCACATGAAGTACAGTTCCAGCACAGCATGAAACCTGGTTTTAAAAAGTGCCTGGAGGGTGTGGTACTCTGAAAACTGAGCACTTTTCAATCCTGCCTGGGGACGATTTTAAATGATTGGGGAGCATAGTGCATTCTAAACATTTATCCCCCCAAATTCTGGGGTCGTCTTTACCAGTGGAAATATAGTGGAGTGGACACCGTGCGCTCATCAAAAAGCCTGTTTGGTGAGCTAGGGTCGTTAACGTAATTGGGATGGATGGTCTATATTTTCAAGGGTGCTTCAGAGGTGCCCACTCCCAACAGCTAGGAGAAAAATTGAGTGGTGCATTGTTGCTCCATGGATGGAAGTGAGGTCCAGGAAGGGCTGAAGAGGAATGGCATTAAAACATTGTTTTAATGTATTGATATTTTTGCAGAGGTAATCGATTCCCCTCTGCGATCGGTTTACCTTTCCCAGTGCAGTCCTTGGGCCTTTACTAACTCCACAACAGACCTTGCAACATTTCGGCAAGCAAGTGTTCAGTTAGGCCTAACTTGTATAATCGGCAGAAGTCCCAGAATAGCCCAAGAACTTGGCTTGGCTCTGGGACATGGAAGGAATGGGTAGAAGACTCTACCTAATGGGAACCCTCTGCCCACTCCAACCACCAGAATTTTAGCCCCATAAATTGTTCGAAGAATTGTAGATAAAACCAGACTGTATTAAGATACTGGGTGGATAGAACTGATGCTGCAGATTCTGGTCTCTGTAAATCCATTATATGTTTTACATAAAATTACAGGTGGTATTCATTTTTTATGTTAACACTTTTTCTAATTCCAATATTCAGATTTGCCCGGCTTCAGAAGCTGCAAATTGCTCTTGCTGGACATAACCTTTATATCCGCTTTCAATCCAAGACTGGAGATGCTATGGGCATGAACATGATCTCAAAGGCAAGTACAAGTTTCCAATAAAAATATAAACATAAAATGCTGGAAATACTCAGCAGGTCAGGTAGCATCTCGGGAGAGAGAAAGAGTTAATGTTTCAGGTTTGTGACCTTTTGTCAGAATTGAAAAATGTTACAGATGTAACAGGTTTGAAGCGAGTATTTCCAGCATTTTCTGTTTATTTCAGATTTCCAGTACCTGGAATATTTTACCTTTTCTAATAAAAATGGCTGACTGTGATGAGCATTTTGATATTTCAGTGAGCCAGCACTGCAGTTGGCAGACTTGGCTGCTGGTTAGCTAAGTTCCTGAACATTGGCATAGCCGCTCCCTGAAAAAGAGAAAATTCTGAAAATATTTCTCAAGTAGAGCAATTTGTAGTGTTGAATAGTTTGAGGGATTAAGCAAGTATTGAAGCCAAAATGGAGGAGTACAGGTATAAAAATATTTCAAAAATGTTTTGATTTGCTGTCCACCATTTACAAATCCCACAATTATCACGAGCAGCCATTTGGCAGAATAGAGCTAACGATTTGCCAGTACCGTAGGAGTCAATTTCAAAGGTGCCACTAATAAGCACGCTGCCTATTTCGAGCAGTTCAATAGGTTCTTCAATAAATTTGCACCTCGTTAATACCCTGTATTTACCGATTTATTCATATAAAGCACTAAAGGCATGCATACTCTTTAACTGCTGCATTTGTGAAATCGGCCCTTTGCCTAAGTAATTTGATTCCAGCTGAGAATTAAATAAGATCCTAAAAGGCTTCAAAATAAGTGTGTGAAGGTGGCGAGAGGAAGAAAGAAAAGCATAATTGAATGGGTGGTAAATTCACAGGCTGCCAATTAATCCATAGCACCTCGGTATTCCTTCATTTCAGCCTTGAAAAGAGTTCCATGGCGGTTGTTGAGAATATGTTAGCAAGCTTCAGTGTGATAGAGCAACAGTGCGGTGGTGTGATGGATTAGTGTGTACAGAAGTGCTGTATTGTGGATAGCAGGAACTGGAAATGCAGTGCAAACCTGTATGTGTTGGCCCTTTTCTGTGTGAGTTGGATGGATGGATAGATAGAGATTATTTTGTAAATGTTCCAGAATTTGACATCTTGAGTCTGATTTTCTCTTTTTTTTAGGGCACCGAGAAGTCGCTCTCCAGGTTGCAGGAGGAGTTCCCATCTATGCGTGTACTTGCAGTTAGCGGCAACTTCTGCACTGACAAAAAGCCTGCTGCAATTAACTGGATTGAGGGAAGGGGGAAGTCTGTAGTCTGTGAAGCAGTCATTCCAGCCAAAGTTGTGAAAGAGGTACATTAGTATGTGTTTTGGATTAATGTTTCTTCAGCAAGAAATATGCACCAATTAGTATTTAAGCTTCCAACTAAGAGTTTTTCAAAACATTTGATTTCAGATAATCTATAATTAATGCAGATCTCCGCATCTTGTTTACATTTTGTTTTCTTTAGGTATTAAAAACCTCTACAGAGTCTCTTGTAGAAGTGAATATCAGCAAAAACCTGGTGGGCTCAGCTATGGCTGGAAGTCTTGGTGGTTACAATGCACATGCTGCAAATATTGTTACTGCTATTTACATTGCATGTGGGCAGGTAGGTGCAGAGATCCTCTAAAGTTTAATTTTTATTTTGTTGCGTTAAAAGTTTGCATTGTCTCAACTGACTGAACGCAGCAATTTTCCTGTACAGGCTGTACTTGTATTAAAATCACAATTCCTTCAGTGAGACCTCACTGGAAATATACTGGGACAATAGCCATCTGAGGAGTACTTGTAGAAAACTAAATGAGAAATCCTTCTGTAGTCATGTCTTTACTCAAACATGTTGCATAGTAAAGGATTAATAAATTTGGGGTGATGGTGGCTTGGAAAACTGGTTTTACAGCTTTACCATAAAGTGACTTGATAGTATAATTTACTAATGCCAATTTAGGTTTGTTTGTTGTTTTCTTGGGGGGACCATCTCAGATAATTTTGCAATGACTGTTCTACTGGGGTGGTTTTGTTTAAATTGCTCATGTAAAACTGTCTGTAATCCTACCAATGAGGAATTGTGGAAAATTATACTGTACAATTGGATACTATCATTTGCTATTTATCTTGACATCCTACTGTTATCGGTGGCAGAAAGGTAAAGTAAATGAGGCAGCAGTGATGAGATCCACTTTTTGCTGGAGCTTTTCAAGACTGTATAACCATTGCCACTAAAGGCTTTCATCTTTCTGGCTGCTGGTGTATTAAGCACTGCTCACCTTAACTGGCCAATCCTGACAATTTGGCAACCTGACACAACAAACTCTTAATTTTACAATAACCCCATTCACAAATTTGCACTGCAGTTTTACTGCTGTAGAAACCTACAATATAAGCAGTTCTTGTAGCAGTTCTAAAATATAAATAGGCCATCAATGATTACCATTCACCAGCTTGGCTCTTAAAACTTCCTTCACGTCCGGCCATCTAATTTGTACAGAGGACTAGGACATTGCCACTGAGTATAACCCCTTGAGGTTTGTGAAGCTTGCTGTGTGCATATTTAAGGTGTTGATGAAAAATATAACCAGGGAACGTTAAACTGAGGCCCCGTCTACTCTCTTGGGTGGACCTAAAATATCCCATGGCACTATTTCGAAGAAAAGCAGGGGGGCTATCCGTGGTATCCTGGCCAATATTTATCCCTCAATCAACGTCACTAAAACAGATTATGTAGTCATTATCACATTGCTGTTTGTGGGAGCTTGCTGTGTGCAAATTGGCTGCTGCGTTTCCCACATTACAACAGTGACTGCACTTCAAAAGTACTTTGGCTGTAAAGTGCATTGGGATGTCCTGAGGTGGTGAAAGGCACTATATAAATGCAAGTCTTTTTTTATTAGTTTCTCATGACTCAGAAACTCTCCTAATCTGCGAACATTTATCTTTCTCCCCAGTTTTCTGTTGTAATTTGCTAATACCTACATATTGTACAAACAGGTGTTGATGCTATGTTTTCTTAATTCAAATATGTATCAGGATCCAGCCCAGAATGTTGGTAGTTCAAATTGTATTACATTAATGGAATCAGCTGGCATCAGTAATGAAGACTTGTACATCAGCTGCACCATGCCATCCATAGAGGTTGGTACTATTGGAGGAGGGACCAATTTGCCACCACAGCAAACCTGTCTGCAGGTGAGAATTCATGCAGATATTTTGCCTTTGTATACGATTAAATTTCCTAATAAAGATTTGTATTTTTTGTCATTGGTTAAGCCAAGGTATATTTTTTAAACCGGAAAAATAAGGTGTAGATTGAAACAAAATTTAGTTCCCAAAACATCGTACTAGTTATGGCAATAGACCAAATGGAAAATGCAGCATCTTGTTTTTAACTTCCTTAATATTATACAAAGAAAAATTTTTTATCTATGTAACACATTTCACATCCTGAAGACCTTCCAAAGCGCAGTGTAATCACTGGCAAACTCAGCAGCCAACTGCTCACAGCAAGGTCCCACAATAAGAGTACAGTAAATAACCAATTAATAACCTGGTAACCTGTTCTGATGGTGAGGGATAAATATTGGATCAAGATACGAGGAAAACTCCCCTGCTCTTTGAATTAGTGGCATGTTATCTTGTCCACCTAACCAGGCCTTGGATTAGCATCTCATCTAAAAGATGGCAGCACTGATTGCATTATGTGCACAAGTCCTGGAGTAGGACTTGAATCCATGACTTTCTGATTCTGATGAGTGCAGTGATAAGGCAGACACATTGTAACAGAACCTGTTATCTGAACACCTTGTGGACCTGAAGGTTGACCATGTCTCTGAAGTGTTATGCTTATGATCACTTTTCCCTGCACCATTAGCACAACCTAGAGACCAAGATTCATGGCTATACTCCCTGGTCTATCCTGAGTTAGAGGGAAATCTATCAAATCCTCATGAAGTTCTGCTGTACTGCATTCAGATGGTCTTATCATACATATGGTACTGAGTCAAGTCAATTTCCTTCTCCCCATATTGTCATGGCATTCCAAATCTCTACTATTTGTGTAGTCAGTCCTATTTATGCTGTGTTTTGAGTGTAAATATTAGATTCTGCTCTACCTTGAGTGAAGACATTTTAATTGCATTTTGTTTTGGGAGGGGAGAGTTGTATCTCTAATTTCAGGAATTGTGAAATTAGCGTAACTCATTGCTATGGAACTCTATTTGCTCAAGTGTAGTAGGCAATCGGGCTTGTGCTGGCCCAAACTCAACTTCAAATTATATGGAGATTTAATGTTAACTGTTATTGATGCAGCTAAGCCCCTGTTTAATAGTGGTAGCCTACTGGAAGATTTTGTTTACAAGAAGCACATAGACTTTATAAATATTTTTTTCTCCTTCGAAAGATGCTTGGTGTTCAGGGGGCATGTAAAGAGTGTCCTGGTGAAAATGCACGTCAGCTGGCAGAAATTGTTTGTGGTACAGTCATGGCGGGTGAGCTGTCTCTCATGGCAGCATTGGCAGCTGGGCATCTAGTGAAGAGCCACATGATACACAACAGGTAAATTGGTTTTTCATGCATTAAGATTTTGTTGCATGTAATTGATCACAATTTGAAAACTGAAAAATAAAATGTCTATGTATACATTTGGAACACAATCAGAACCATCGGCACCGAAGGCGGCCATTCAGCCCATTGTGCTGGTCTCGAACTGATACCCGTGTGGTACTAAGTGCATGTATTTCTTTTGTGTTTCATTTTTTTTAAAACCTTAACACAAGATTGAATTACATTGAGTAGCGCTTTTTTTTTAAGCCCCCCACTGGAGGTGGTTACATGTCTTGGGATCCAGTTCCGGGGGTGAAGTCCGCCTTCTGGCCACTTGCCTGAAGTGGCTCCTAATGCATGTGCTTTAACGGGGAGTGTGACCACGGGAGATTGTAGCCAAGCTCAATCTGGCAGGGATAATTGGGTCTCTGACTGACTTCATTTTGTTCTCCAGTGGGATGCTGAGGCCATTTGTAGTGCCCACACTATCTGCTTAGCTGAGATTAGTAAATTCAGCATAGACCAAGGATAGAATTTCAGACCTTAAGGTCTGGAAAACTCAGTACCTCACCATAGGATATGCTTACTCAACCATCTTGGGAAGTTTGGTGTAATTTCAAACGAACAAAATAGAATTCCTACTTTTATAATACTGTATTATCCCTGGCCTCTATTAGATCATTAGATTCATCCAGATAATGATTGAGACATGCAGACCAGGAAAACCCCAGGTTCATCAATGCTGATCTAGCTCATCTCAGCAGGGCAGCTGTAGGTCTTTACAGATCGCATCAGCAATGCTGAAGGGAAAAGTCTGCCAGGGTTCCTGCTCCTAGTCACAATCCAACTCCATGCTGGAAGTGCACATGTTGAATGAGGACATAATCACACAAGTACAATTAATTCCCTATTGTTGAATAGCTCACTGACACTTGGGAAGACTGAAACATAAATAATGGCTGCTTGGGAAAGATACCAAAGGATGACTAGCATGGTGGTATTACCTTTTTAAAGAGGAGAAAAAGACTCTTGGTTCAAGTAACTAGATGTAAGCCACACCGCCTCCCCTCCTTATGGATGTAATGTTAGTTGGGCACACGGCACGCAAAGATGTTCAGTGTTGTTGTTGGTATTGTGCTTGCATGATCAACTGTGCATTAATCTGGTTTCTGCAGGTCAAAACTCAATCTCCAGGAGCTCCCTGGCACCTGTACGAAGAAAGCAGCTTGATTGCAATCGAATATTACAACTCAAAGGGATTTCACTGTAAAGACTGGCACTTGTACACTGGAAAGATGTTTAGGATTTTTCTCTCTCAAATTAAAAGGACAGTTTGGTGGTTGTTCATGATCGATTTTTAGGATTGCGGGTCGGTTATTGTTTCAGCTAGTATAACTGGAAAATAAAGACAGCTTTGAATGCACAAGGGTTACTCCCAAAGCGAGCACAGCATTTCCATGGCGTTGCGATCTGAAATCATAAGACTGAGTAGCTCGTGGAATGTAAACTGGGAAGAAACTGCAAAATAAAAGGACCTTGTGAATGTTGTTATACTTATTCTTGTGGTCTTGAGAGCTTTCTCTGTCTCTTTATATAGTTTTCTGCTGCACTTGGTTATGTATTTTTGATGTTGAGTTGGTTTCAAAACTTGCAATAACCAGTGTCTTAGGATTACTGGAAAGAATTTGGTAATTTGACTTGGTGATTTAAAAAAAAATAGATCCCTGGCTGCAGGCACCTACTTCTGTTTTCTTTTAAGTTCTGTAGTACAGTAAACAATTTTCATGAGTCGGATAGACATCGCAGTTTGTGTTGAAAAATGCAATTGTTCACTTAGTGCAGTGCCATACATTGCTTTATGCAGAGTCTTCTCAGGAGAAATTCAGAAAAAGGGAACAGTTATGCGGCCAAGATATTAAGTACATAATGGCGCTTAAATTTCCGAGGCATTAAAGTCAGAATGCAGTAAATTGTAAGAGTTTAACATTTCGTTCAATCTACCCCTAACTCTCCAAATGTATTTGTTCAGTACAGACTGGATTCAGCTGTCATTGATGGCTTTTGCCAAAAACAAATTTACTGTTTCAAGCATGGTCAGTGTAGAAGTTTCAATGAAGGTGAAACTAATCACTTAGAAATTGGTGTCAGAATTCCAGTGATAATGTGAACAAACTTTTTTCCTACTCTTGACAATAACACTGCTTGTTGAGCAAACACTGATCTTTAACCAACTATCTTAATGTCAGTCACTACCTGAAGTATACTGCTGGCCATAGCAGCTGGATGTTTGGAAACTCCATTGAATACCAAAAATGATATTCTGCCATTAATTGGCCTGGAATTTCCTGAGCACTGTGTATATGGCACAAAAAATCAAGGCAATCTGGGTGTGACTTATTCTTAGTTTTTACACTACGTTCGAATCACTGATATTTTACATGGGACAGAACTAAGCTAATTCACAGAATCCATGTTAAAGTGCAGTTCATTTATTTCCTGAATTTACACCCACTCTAAATGGGTTGTAAATTTATGCCTAAAAGTTTAGGCACAGACCCAGAGTTCTATTTTGCTTTTTTTGTGGCATTTAAAATATAAATCCGAATGCATCTTTATAGTATCAATGATTTGCATTTAAAAACATTGAAAAACTTTTACAATGCATTTCTATAAACAAACTGAGCCTAATGTGCATGTTTGTTTTGCTGAATTTTCATGCATAAAAGAGGCTCTTGAAGGAATCTGGCATATGGTTGGAGCCTTCCTCAGGGCCCTAATTGTTTATACTGGTTTTTTTCATTCCAGTATGTGGTAATTGAGGACATTTCAGCATAACTCACTAGGAAGTCAGTGTACATTTTGGCGTAACTTGCCACCTTCACCGTTTCAGGAAATTCTGACCCTATATTAACTTGAATCCCAGTATACAAGAACTATGCTACCATGTGCTTGAAATATTTGTAATAAAATTGCTTCCTAGTGCATGTTCTTTCAACTTTTGACATTGCTTTTGTCCATTGTTATCCATGCATCCATAATTGGGTGCTTTCATTTTCAATATGGTGATTTCGTGGAACTAAGTGCAAATCATTCCATCTTGCAATCTACCCATATATAGAAAAATGTCAAAAATGAGATGTCACTCAACCATTGTGAATCAATCCCCTTAGACTATGGACTCATTTTAAAGTGGCATTTTATAGTTAAAACTAATCTTTCAGGTTAAATTGTTTTAATCTGTTTATGTGCAAGGAGAGGTGAACACACTTCCCCTTATGTAGGTCTTGCTAGATCATCCACCTTCTGCCAAGAAGATTATATTTAATGATCTTACAAATTCTTTTATTGCAGTGATCTTAAGTGTCACTTAATTCTTGTGCCAACTTTCCTACAAGATGTTTCAAATTGTTTGGGGGGGGGGTTGTTCACTCAAATCTTCCAGCTACAGTTGGGGGTTTCTTTTCATTTTCTGCAATGTTACTACTGAGAGTGCTTGATAATTAATGGTGGGCCATTTGATAGTGGGTGCTGAGCAGGGCTGTCCACTGACTAGCCATATGTAGCTATGTCAACACCATATTAACCAGCCAAATGCATTTTTTAGTAGAAAAATGTATCCCATACATACAGTATTTACTTAAACATCTATTGCCATTGATTAACCAAGGAAGTAAAGTTCTCGACGATCAAAAAATCCTCACTCTGCTTTAGCTCTTACCATTTTACCAACAAATGCACAAAACAATTAAAGTACACACACCATGTAAATGAGTATGGAGATCACATGTCTCTACTAAGGACAGCACTGCCTTAGAACACAAGAGGTCAAATCAATTGAAAAGTCCAGCTTGCTCTGCTCTCTGCAAAATGCATATGGTTGAAAACATGCATCAAATCTAATTGTTTTCTCCAACAGGAAAAGAAAGTTACCTATTCTCATTGCAAATTTCCTCTAAGCTGCTCTTTGAATAGCTTCTGGTAGTCTCATGTTGTACACTACCCATTAGAACAATGTTTTTAGACTCTGTCCTGAGGCTGTTCATAATGCTTGAAACTAAATCCAAATTGTGTCTCCTGTGATGTTTTATTTAAATTGTACAAAAACACTGGTTTTTTTTGCTAATGAAAAGCTGATTGGAAGCAACTACCAGTATGTAAAAGCATTTACAAATGTGCACAGATGTTCATTAAATACATTTTTGTAAAAAGTTGGAGGGGTTTCAATTTCTTAAATTTTGTATAGGATATGTTCTCTGCTATTGATCAATAATCAATCTAAACTTTGTATTTAGTAATAAAATATTTAGTCTTTAGTTTTTTCTAAGCAGTACATTGCAAGGTAATGCTAAATGGGTGAGCGTGTATATATTTTCTGGTGTAGGTTGAGAAATATTAAAATTAAATTGCAACAGATGAAGGTTCTTGCATATATGATCAAGATTGTTGATGAAGCTGTACTATCAGTTACAGTAAAGATAGGTAAATGTTTCATGTATTTCCTGGTCCTTCCCTGGCATATGAAGCGCTCACTTGAAGGTGTGATCTCAGCAGCAGTATCAATTTAAAAACACCAATAATCCGGTGTGGGAAAGTGAGATTTCTCCACCGCCCTCTGCTAATTTAGTACCATTTCAGGATATCACACTTGACTTGATTTTAGTCAGTCCTCAGCTGCTACATTCCACAGATAGTTTGTCAATTTCTTTAGTTTTCACTCTCAAATTGCCACACAGTTGGGCCAATTTAGATTTTTCGTTCTGCCACCGTTCCAAAATATTTCCAATCGTGTTATTTGAGTGCAGCCATCTTTGGGCACACGGGGTGGGCAGACAGACCTTATGCCTGAAAGCTGAGAATGACTGGGAAAACAGGAGCAGACTAAAGTACAGACTCACTAATTAAAAACTTGGACAAGTAGAGAAATTCGAGGCCAAGACAATAGGAAGTCAAGTACAGTAAGGAAGTGAGAGTAGAAAGGCTGAGAAAGTACATAAAATAAAGAATTTTATAAACCCCATATAAAGTGAAATAGAGGAAGGCTAATTAGAGATTGAAAAGGAAGCCTTTGAGAATGACCAGCGGGAGGATCAGCCAGAGACCAAACCACCAATCGACCTGGGAGTGAGAAGTAAAGAAATCAAAGTGTGACATCGCAGTGAAGTCATTGGTCAGTGTTTCTCTTTCTTGGGCATTGGTTTAAGAGCTGGGATTAAAAACTAAACACAACTTTAATTAAATAAAATATATTCGAGATGGCAGGGGAGGTGATGTGTTGCTGCTGCATGGGGGAGCTGGTGGACACCATTGAGGTCCACACCGACCACATCTGCATTAAGTGTTGGTTGCTCGAGGAGCTGTGGATACTGACGCAGTTACCGGGACACTGTGTTCCAGGAGGTAGTCACGCCTTGGATTAATTAATTCAAATTTGGTCTATGGTGAGGGACAAGAGAGTGTGACTATGAGCGAATCAGATATGTGGACCTAGGACTTTGTGATGGAGGGGCCTCAACCTTTGCTCTTTGCCCAACAGCGTCGAAGCTCTTAGTCCCTGTGTGGACGAGAGCAGGGACTGCAGGGAGGATGAGAAAACTGACCACAGCACCGTGGTACAGGGGGCCATTGAAGTTGGGAAAGTAAAAAGAAATGTGGTTAGGAACAGTAGTTAGGGGGAATAGATACTGTCACTGCAGCCGAGAGCGTGAGACCCGAAGGCTACGTTTGCCCAGTGCCAGGGTTAAGGACATCTCTGGGCAGGAGAGGAATTTGGACTTGGAGGCTAAAGATGCAGTTGTGGTCCACATAGGTACCAAAGAGGTTCTGCTGAGGGAGTATGAGCAGCTAGGGGCTAAATTAAAAAGCAGAACCACAGGTAATAATCTCTGGATTACTACCTGAGCCATGAGCAAATTTGCATAGGGTAAATAGAGTCAGAGAAATGAACACCTGGCTCAAAGATTGGTTTCAAGTCATGGGGCACTGGGCTAGGAAGGAGCTATTCCTTTGGGACAGAATTCATTTGAACCAGGCTAGGGCAAGCATCCTGCTGAATCGAATAACTAGGGCTGATGGGGCTTTAAACAAAATAGTGGTTGGGGGGAGGGAGATCTGGTGAGCGGAAATTTAAAAAGACAAAGGGAAAGGAGAACAAAAGTGCAGAGGAGCGATAGGGATAATGATAACCAGAATGTGACAGGAAGGGACAGAGCATATACACCAGACAAAATTAAAAGCTCTATATTTGAACGCACAAAGCATTCATAACAAGATAGATGAGTTAATGGCACAAATAGAAATAAATGGTTGTGATCTGATTAGAGATGTGGTTGCAAGGTGACCAAGGCTGGGAATTGAATATTCAATGGTACATGACATTTAGGATAGGCAGAAAGGAAAAGGAGGTGGAGTAGCTTGTTAAAGGATGAAATCAGTGCAGTAGTGAGAAATGCCAAGCGCTGTGGGCATTCTGCATCTCAGGGTCATCAAGGTAGGTTAGCTGAGAGGCACTGACTGTATAGGGCTCTCTTAGCTGGGTCTTTAAGTGCCCCAGCATTGACTTTTTTTTGCGGCACTGCTTCTGCCCCCTCCGTTTTGGGGCTATGTTGATGTCAATGATGGATCGGATTAGGCGGTGATCCGTCCAGCAGTTGTCCGCTCCCATCATGGTGTGGGTGATGCAAACATCCTTACGATCCCTGGCTCGAACAATGACATAGTCGAGCAGGTGCCAGTGTTTGGAGCGAGGGTGTTGCCATGATGCCTTGTATTTGTCCCTCTGGCAGAACAAGGTGTTAGTGATGACAAGTTCATAAGAACATAAGAATTAGGAACAGGAGTAGGCCATCTAGCCCCTCGAGCCTGCTCCGCCATTCAAAAAGATTCATGTTCTAGATATTGACAGGAGCAGGGTACCACTGGAGTTGGCTTTCCCTACCCACCTTTGCCAATTTCGCCTCCCTAGAGGGCTGTGTTTTTGCCAACCCTGAAGTTGAAGTCACCGAGGATCAGTTTGTCATCCGCAGGGACGCAGGATTGGGATTTTGAGGTTGGAGTAAAAACCCTCTGGTCTCATCTGTCGTGTTGGGGCGTACGCACTGATGACTGGCGCATTGATGCCGGGATAGGGTGAGTCGAAGAGTCATGAGATGTTTGTTAACCCCGCAGGGCGAGTCTTTGAGGCGGTCGATCAGCCCGTTTTTGATGGCGAAACCGACTGTGTTTTTCCTCTGGTTTCCCTTTCCAGAAGAAGGTATAACCTCCATCTTGTTCTTTGAGCTGGCCTTCCCCTGCCCGCCGGGTCTCGCTTAGGGCGGCGATGTCGATATCAAAGCATCTAAGTTCCTGGGCATCTATGGCATTCCGGCCTGTCGCTGTTGGAGTTGTCCGTGAGGGTCCTGACGTTCCCGGTCCAGAACTTCATGTTAAAAGGAGTGGAAGATGCCTGTGCGTGAGTTCTTTTAACGTGGGGTGGCCGTTGCACACCAGCTACCACACGGTCTTAGCTGAGCAAGGTCTTGGTCCAGTGGCAAGGGGGTCCCAGACGACTGGAGACCAGGCACTGCTGTATGAGCCTAGTTGCCTACGGCGAGATGTTGGCCGAGAGTAGCGCCCTTGATGGTAGGTGGTACGAGGCTTGGTTGGGGTCAAGCATTGGGAGGGACAGTGGCCCACTGGAGTTCAGAATGGAAGGTCAGGT
Organism: Pristiophorus japonicus; assembly: GCF_044704955.1. NCBI lineage: Eukaryota > Metazoa > Chordata > Chondrichthyes > Pristiophoridae > Pristiophorus > Pristiophorus japonicus. The sequence continues at coordinate 199,200,862 of NC_091977.1, forward strand.
TGGTCACAGCCATATGCTCACCATGTGCTGGAGGAGGAGAAGAGGCCAGGTCACCAGTGGGGAAGGAGAGCTCCAGCCGTCACTGAAGGAGGAGGGCAGGCCAACTGCCGTCCTAGGAGAGGAGGACCCAGTCGCCGTTGAGGAGGTCACCTGTGGGGAAGGAGAGGTCCAGCTATCGTCAAGGAGGAGAGGCCCATCCGCCACTGGAGGGGCCCAGTCGCCGTTGGGCTGGAGGCGCAATTGCCTGGTTGGAGGCTCACCTGGCGCTCGGGGATCAGGCGAGGTAGATGAGTCGACGCCGAGGAGGAGATCGCCAAAGGGGGGAAGAGAGGTCCAGGTTGCCACCGCAGGAGGCCCGGTCGCCGTCACCGATGGGTGCGGTGGTGGGAAGCCTGAGGTAGACCTGAACTTGTGGGATTCGCAGGGCTGGGTTTGAAGTAAGGATTTAAGTGAATGCACCCCATATTAGGGTCGATTAGGGCTAGGGGAAGTTTAGACAGTGGGAAGAGGGAGGTTGAGGGTGGAAAGTTGCCGGATGGCAGAAGATGGGAGTTGTTTGGCAGGGGAGCTCCCGCCCCGGTGGCCACCTTAGCGTGTTTAACGCAGACGCATTATGCCCACAGTGCTAGGTCTGCCCTCCAGGTCTCCATAACCAGTGCCTGCGAAGAGACGTCGGTCACTCAACCAGGAAACACCAGGACTGGTTTGATGAGAATGACCAGGAGATCTAAGAGCTAATACATCGCAACTGCAGGGCATTTCTGAGCCTTAAACAACAATCCAACGCGGGAGCAGCAAGGCAGCATTACAGACGGCTTAAGGCCGAGGTCCAACAAAAAACCCAGGACCTAAAGAACAGATGGTGGATGGAGAAAGCACAGGAGATACAGCAACTGGCCGACAGCCATCATGTGCAAGGATTCTTCATTGCAGCCAAGGCCACCTACGGTCCAAACACCCAAGGCCCCACCCCACTGCTGGCCAAAAACAGGGAAACACTTATCAAGGACAGCGAGACAGTCAAGGTCCACTGGAAGGAGCACTTCGAAGATCTCCTCAAATGAGACTCTACCTTTGACTCGAGTGTTCTCAACTCCATTCTGCAGCATGCTACCCGCCACCACCTCAGTAAGACCCCAACACTGCACGAGGTAGAAAAAGCCCTAAGTCAGCTTAAAAACAATAAGGCTATGGGAGCGGATGGAATCCCCGCTGAGGCACTGAGGGTATGGCAGGGAGGCACTGTTGGCGCGAATACATGACCTCATCTCTCTCATCTGGAAGGAGGAGGGCATTCCGGGAGATCTTAGAGATGCAGTGATCGTGACAATCTTTTAAAAAGGGGACAAGTCCAACTGCAGCAACTACAGAGGAATCTCCCTGTTATCAGCCACTGGGAAAGTTGTCGCTCGAGTCCTCCTCAACCGTCTTCTCCCTGTGGCTGAGGAGCTCCTCCCAGAGTCGCAGTGCAGATTTCGTCCTCTACGGGGCACAATGGACATGATTTTTACAGCGCAGGAAAAATGCAGGGAACAGCACCAGCCTTTCGAGATGGCCTTCTTCGACCTTACAAAGGCCTTTGACACTGTCAACAACGAGAGTCAATAGAACGTCTTCCTCCGTTTTGGATGCCGCCAAAAGTTCGTCACCATCCTCAGCCTGATCCACGACGAGATGCAGGTCGTGATCCTTACCAATGGATCCATTACAGACCCAATCCATGTCTGGACCGGGGTCAAACAGGGCTGCGTCATCACCCCAACCCTCTTCTCAATCTTCCTCGCTGCCATGCTCCACCTCACAGTCAACTTGCTCCCCGTTGGAGTGGAAATAAACCAGAACCAGTGGGAACATGTTCAATCTTCATCGTCTCCAGGCCAGGTCCAAGACCACCCCAACCTCTGTCGTCGAGCTACAGTACGTGGACGACGCCTGCATCTACGCACATATAGAGGCTAAACTCTAAGTCATAGTCAACGTATTTACTGAGGCATACGAAAGCATAGGCCTTACACTAAACATCTGTAAGACAAAGATCCTCTACCAGCCTGTCCTCGCCATACAGCACTGCCCCCCCCCAGTCATTAAGATCCACGGTGCGGCCCTGGACAATGTGGACCATTTCCCATATCTCGAGAGCCTCTTATCAACAAGAGCAGACATTGACGCTGAGATTCAACACCACCTCCAGTGCAGCCTTCGGCCACCTGAGGAAAAGAGTGTTTGAAGACCAGGCCCTCAAATCTGCCACCAACTGATGGTCGACAGAGCTGTAATAATACCCGCCCTCCTGTATGGTTCAGAGACATGGACCATGTACAGTAGACACCTCAAGTCGCTGGAGAAATACCATCAACAATGACTTCACAAGATCCTACAAATCCCGTGGGAGGACAGACGCACCAACATTAGCGTCCTCGTCCAGGCCAACATCCCCAGCATTGAAACACTGATCACACTTGATCAGCTCTGCCAGGTAGGCCACATTGTTCGCATGCCAGACACGAGACTCCCAAAGCAAGCGCTCTACTCGGAACTCCTTCACGGCAAACGAGGCAAAGGTGGGCAGAGGAAACGCTACAAGGACACTCTTAAAGCCTCCCTGATAAAGTGCAACATCCCCACTGACACCTGGGAGTCCCTGGCCAAAGACCACCCGAAGTGAGCACCTCGAGTCTCCTTGCCGACAGCATGCAGAAACTGTCCTACAGTGTGACTACTGTTTGGGGGCCCGAGAGACTACTTCCCCCAGTGATTTGTTTCCCTTATTATTCCTTATCTCCACCCAAACTGATTCTACATCTTGATCTTCTGAACTAGTATCATTTCTCACTCATCATAGGCAGTCCCTCAGAATCAAGGAAGACTTGCTTCCACTCTAAAAATGAGTACTTAGGTGGCTGAACAGTCCAATACGAGAACCACAGTCTCTGTCACAGATGGGACAGATAGTCGCTGAGGGAAAGGGTGGGTGGGACCTTCTGCATGCTGTCGGCGATGAGATTATAAATCAAGAAATAATGGAGGCTTGTAAGAAAGATATGCCAATAATCATGGGTGATTTTAATCTTCATATTGATTGGACAAATCAAATTGGCAAAAGTAGCCTTAGGAAGAGTTCATCAAGTATATGCGGGATGGTTTCTTGGAACAATATGTTATGGAGCCAACTAGGCAGCAGACTATTTTAGATCTGGTAATATGCAACGAGTCTGGATTAATTAATGATCTTGTAGTGAAGGATCCTCTTGGGAAGAGTGATCATAGCATGGTAGAATGTCAAATTCAGTTAAAGGGTGAGAAAGCTAGGTCTCAAACTAATGTCCTGAACGTAAATAAAGGTAATTACAAAGGTATGAAGACAGAGTTGGTTAAAGTAGACTGGGAAAATATATTAAAGGCAAGACTGTAGAAAATCCGTGGCAAACATTTAAGGAGATATTTCATAACTCTTAAAGATATATTCCAGTGAGAAGGATGAACCACCCTAAGGAACTGAGGAAGTAAAGGATGGTATCAAATTGAAAACAATGGCATACAACGTTGCGAAGAACAGTGGCAGGCCAGAGGGTTGGAAAATGTTTAGAAACCAGCAAAGGATGACTAAAAAAATTATTAAAAGATAGCAAATGAGAGTAAACTAGCAAGAAATATAAAAACAGACATTAAGAGATTCTATAGGTATATAAAAAGGAAGCAAGTAGCTAAAGTAAACAGTGGTCCCTTAGAGGATGAGACTGGGGAATTAATAATGGGAAACAGGGAAATGGCAGAGACTTTGAACAAATATTTTGTATCGGTCTCAGTAGAAGACACTAAAAACATCCCAATAATTGATAATTAAGGAGCTATTGAGGGGGTGGGGGGGGGGGGGGGGGTGGAGAGAGACTTAACAATCACTAGAGATAAAGTACTAGGCAAACTAATGGGACTAAAGGTGGACAAATCTCCTGGACCTGATGGCCGACACCCTGGGGTCTTAAAAGAAGTGGCGGCAGAGAAAGTGGGTGCATTGGTTGTAATCTACCAAAGTTCCCTGGACTCTGGAGAGGTCCCAGCGGAGTGGAAAACCGCAAATGTAACACCCCTATTTAAGAAACGGACTATTTGTACTGCACTTTTTTTGGACAGACAGGCGTCTGTCCAGCCCCGCACCCCACCTGTATTGCACTTTTTTGACTGACGGGCGACAAGCCCCCCCCTTCCCGGCCGAATCATTCCATCCACGTGGTGCCAGAAGCAGAACCTGATGCTCAGACTCCCTCCTCTTTGTTCTCCTTCCCCCCCTCCCCACCAGCCTGTGCCCAATGGCGGCGGGAGTGTGCCGATGGTGGCAGGCTGCTGCTCCTCCGCGAGCCTGCTTCTCCGATGGAGCTGCCTGCTGAGCTGCAAGCCCCGGGGCCTCCCATTGAGCCGCGAGCCTCTGACTGGGCCCAGAATCATGTATTTGCATTGCTAGAAGGCATTCAATAAGGTGCCACATAGAAGGTAACTGCACAAAATAAGAGCACACGGCTTGGGGGTAATATATTGGCGTGGATAGATGATTGGCTAACGAACAAAAAACAGAGAGTCGGGATAAATGGGTAATTTTCAGGTTGGCAAATTAACTAGTGAGGTACCACAGGGATCAATGCTGAGGCCTCACCTATTACAATTTATATTAATGACTTAGATGAAGTGACCGATGTAATGTAGCCAAATTTGCTGATGATATGTGGGAAAGCAAGTTGTGAGGAGGGCGCAAAGAATAAATAGGCTCAGTGAGTGGGTAAACATTTGGCAGATGGAGTATAATGTGGGAAAAATAAAAAAGAAAGTTACTATTTAAATGGGGAGAGATTACAAAATCCTGCAGTACAGAGGGATCTGGGGGTCCTTGTACATGAAACTCAAAGTGAGTATGCAGGTACAGCAAGTAATTAGGAAGGCAAATGGAATGTTGGCCTTTATTGCAAGGGGGATGGAGTATAAAAGCAGAGAAGTCCTGCTACAACTGTACAGCACGCTGGTAAGACCACAACTGGAGTACTGTGTACAGTTTTTTTGGGTCTCCTTATTTGAGGAAGGATATAGCTGCATTGGAGGCAGTTCAGAGAAGGTTCACGAGGTTGATTCCTGAGATGAAGGGATTGTCATATGAAGAAAGACTGAGCAGGTTGGGCTTATACTCATTGGAGTTTAGGAGAGAAGTGATCTTATTGAAACATAAAACATAGAAAATAGATGCAAGAGTAGGCCATTCGGCCCTTCGAACCTGCACCACCATTCAATAAGATCATGGGTGAACATTCCCTCAGTACCCCTTTCCTGCTTTCTCTCCATACCCTTTGATCCCCTTAGCCGTAAGGGCCATATCTAACTCCCTCTTGAATATATCCAATGAACTGGCAACAACAACTCTCTGCGGCAGGGAATTTTACAGGTTAACAACTCTCTGAGTGAAGAAGTTTCTCCTCATCTCAGTCCAAAATGGCCTACCCGTTATCCTAAGACTATGTCCCCTGGTTCTGGACTTCCCCAACATCGGGAGCATTCTACCTGCATCTAACCTGTCCCATCCCGTCAGAATCTTATATGTTTCTATGAGATCCCTCTCATCCTTCTAAACTCCAATGTATAAAGGCCCAGTTCATCCAGTCACTCCACATATGTCAGTCTAGCCATCCCAGGAATCAGTCTGGTGAACCTTCGCTGCACTCCCTTCAATAGCAAGAACGCTTTTCCTCAGATTAGGAGACCAAAACTGAACACAATATTCCAGGTGAGGCCTCACCAAGGCCCTGTACAACTGCAGTAAGACCTCCCTGCTCCTATACTCAAATCCCCTAGCTATGAAGGCCAACATACCATTTGCCTTCTTCACCGCCTGCATGCCAGCTTTCAATGACTGATGAACCATGACACCCAGGTCTCGTTGCACCTCCCCTTTTCCTAATCTGCCACCATTTAGATAATATTCTGCCTTTGCGTTTTTGCCCCCAAAAAGTAGATAACCTCACATTTATCCACATTATGCTGCATCTGCCATGCATTTACCCACTCACCTAACCTGTCCAAGTCACCCTGCAGCCTCTTAGCGTCCCCCTCACAGCTCATACCGCCACCTAGTTTAGTGTCATCTGCAAACTTGGAGATATTACACTCAATTCCTTCATCTAAATCATTGATGTATATTATAAAGAGCTGGGGTCCCAGCACTGAGCACTCCACTAGTCACTGCCTGCCATTCTGAAAAGGACCCATTTATCCCGACTCTCTGCTTCCTGTCTGCCAACCAGTTCTCTATCCACGTCAGTATATTACCCCCAATACCATGTGCTTTGATTTTGCACACCAATCTCTTGTGTGGGACCTTATCAAAAGCCTTTTGAAAGTACAAATACACCTCATCCACTGGTTCTCCCTTGTCCACTCTACTAGTTACATCCTCAAAAAAAGATTGCAAGGAGTAGATTCAGAAAGGATGTTTCCCCTCATCAGGGAATCTAGAACTAGGGGGCATAGTTTCAGAATAAGGGGTCACCGATTTAAAACAGAAATGAGGAGGAATTTCTTCTGAGGGTCGTGAATCTTTGGAATTCTCTACCCCAGGGAGCTGTGGAGGCTGGGTCATTGAATGTATTTAAGGTGGAGATAGACAGATTTTTGAATGATAAGGGTTATAGGGAGCGGGCAGGGAAGTGGAGTTGAGGCCGGGATCAGATCAGCCATGACCTTATTGAATGGTGTTGCACGCTCGAGGGGCCAAATGGCCTACTCTTGCTCCTATTTCTTATGTTTTTATGAAGGGATGTCAGATACAAAGTGAATACGTTGCCTCAGTATTCACAGAAGTGATGTACATAAGAACATAAAAATAGGATACCATTCAGCCCCTCGCGCCTTGTCCGCCATTCAATATCATGGCTAATCTTCTACCTCAACTCCACTTGCCTGCACTGTCCCCATATCCCTCAATTCCCTTAATATTCAAGACTGAGGCTTCACAGCCCTCTGGGGTAAGAGAATTCCAAAGATTCACCACCCTCGAGTTAAGAAATTTCTCCTCATCTCAGTCCTAAATGGCCAACCCTTTATTCTGAGACTGTGACCCCTGGTTCTAGACTCCCCAGCCAGAGGAAGCACCTACCCTGTCATTCTCTGTAAGAATTTTGTATGTTTCAATGAGATCACCTCTCATTCTTCTAAACTCCAGAATATAGGCCTAGTCTACTCAATCTCTCCTCATAGGATTATCTTTCCCCCATCCTCATCCCAGGAATCAGTCTGGTGAACCTTCATTGCACTCCCTGTATGGAAAGTATATCCCTCCTTAGGTAAGGAGACCAAAACTGTACACAATACTCCAGATGCGGTCTCACCAGGGCCTATATAATTGTAGTAAGATGTCTTTACTCTTCTACTCAAATCCTCTTGTAATAAAGGCCAACATACCTTTTGCTTTCTTAATTGCTTGCTGTACCTGCGAGTTAACTTCTAGTGCTTTGAGTACAAGGACACCCAGGTCCCTCTGAACACCAACATTTCCCAATCTCTCACCATTTAATAAATACTCTGCTTTTCTACTTTTCATACCAAAGTGGATAACTTCACATTTTTCCACAATATATTATTACATTTGCCATATTCTTGCCCATTCACTTAGCCTGTCTATAATCCCCTTGAAGCATCCTCCTTACATTCCCACCTAGCTATGTATCATCAGCAAACTTGGATATATTACATTTCATCCCCTCATCCAAATCATTGATATAGATTGTGAATAGCTGGGGCCCAAGCACCGATCCTTGCAGTTGTAGAGGACTCAGGGTACAACTTCACCACCTCTCTCGACCGGTGCATTGCCTGTGTAGTCAGCCTGTTTGTTAGACATCCAGTCCTCAATAAGAAAGACAGATTTGCATTTATATTGCCACAATTCAAGTTAGAAAGTGTTAAAATCAGTTAAACATCAGTAGTGGGGATGTTTGTCAAGTCAGGAACACATCAGGCCAGGTATACAATGTTTAGTAACAGCAGTTCAAGGGTTACATAGTCAAAGACATTGAGCCATATTTCACTAATGTATCCTACCAAGTAATACAAATTTATTGAAATGCAATACAAAAGAACAGTAAGCTACATCAATACATTGTCCATTTTGTATAATGCTTTGACAAAAAACTGTGCCACCAAGTTAGTTAACATTTTAATACCTCTCTGATTTGCGACTTCCTCTTTGTCCAACTCTTAAGTGTAGCAACTCTCCTTCTCAATAGCTCCCATAGGTCTCGACATTCTTGATCCAAGAATACTGCAACGGACTTTTTTAGTCTCATTATACTTCAAAATGCAAGCATATGGGAACTGGGCATCTGAATTGCTCCCCGGTTTACTGAATAACCTGAGACAGTAAACAGTATAAGATGAACTAAGAAGTATTTTACCTCTGGCATATGTAGTAGAAATACATGCGATGTCACCATATGCTTCTGATGATCTTGTACCAGCAGAATAAAACTGACAGTCTGCTTAAAATTGGGCTTAAAAGCTACTTATCAGCTTGAAGATTAAACAGAAGCAAGAGTCAATCAGCAGATTAGATAAACCACAGTATTTCACAAAATTAAACCATCTGTTCCAAACAATACAAGTTTCAAAATCATTGTAGTTCTCCAACAATTTCCAGCTGAAAAGTTGAGAAGTAAATGTCAAGAATCCATCATTAACCCAACAAAACAGAAAACTGAAGAACCAGGGACACCAGTCCAGATACAAGTCTTAACTTTGTGCTTTGATGTCCCAAGCTCACACTGATGATTTAAAAAAAGGTGTCCTTCACAATTAAATCTCAAATAAACAATGGGCTAGACTTTCCACTTTTCTGTCTATTGCACAAAAAATGGGTGATGTTCGATGTCCCAGCCTTACCAATCGCTGGCTCATCGCCCATTTTTCGTATGGTGATTTTCCACTCGGCGATAGGTCAGCGATGTCAAATGGGTGATGCAAAATGTCAGCGATATGACGCGCCCAACGAATGGGCAGCGATGTGGAAGACAATGTTTTGCCTAGCAAAGGCCTTCTGCGCATGCGATTTAAAAAATTTTTTCCGGTTGACAGCTTTTCGCGCGTTTCGGGAGGTCAGTGGTCATCCACACATGCGCAGAAGGCCGATTGTGGTGGGGGAGAGAAAGCAAGGAGAGCGCTAGAATTGGAGTGAGGGGAGCAAAAGGAGATATATTTGAAAACTTTTATTTGAGAACGTATATTCAAAAACATTAATTTTAAAACGTAAATTCAAAATATTAAAACTTATAAAGATCAAATGCGTCAGCATCGTCGTCTGATGTGGAGGAGGCTCGCAAAAGGGCCAAGTCCTTCTCAGATGAATCAAACGAGGTCCTCGTTTATGAGGTGTACACAAAGTGGGGCGAGTTAACCCGGGGTGGCAGTGAGAAACCCCCACCCCGGGTGTATAGGAAAATATGAGCCGAGATTTCTGACGTCGTCTCGGCAGCATCTAACGAGGTGAGGCGGTCCGACCAATGCCGCAAGCGTTGGAACAGCCTGGTACAGAGTAAGTACAGATTTTACATTATATATTATTGTAATTTTAATATTAAATTGCCTCCATTGAAGTATATTTTGTACACAGCGGGACACTTTTGTACATTAGCTCCTGACATTGCCGACCTCAATGGAGATTGTATTAGAGAGATATGTTTGTGTCAATCATCACCTCGTATCCCCGATATGTGTTATAACTGTGAAAATGTCTTTCCATGATAGTAATCATACCATACAGCTTATGCCATGCACTTCGCCAATTTTGCAGAGAAAGATATCGAACAACCGAGCCCAGCAGATGCACACAGGAGGGGACGCAGCTGCCTTACAACCACCGAGTGATATTCAGGAACGTGCTGCGGCTCTGGTGGGGAGCCACAGTCGAGCGGCCACCTCCCGTGGATCTGCCGAGCCCTCTGATGTGTCACGTGAGTAATGTGTCAAGCAGTGTTAAAATAATGTAAGGTCATTTCATGACAATATACCAATCCTCTTAATCAATCTATCTATCCCAGACTGATCCTACCTCCACAACTCTGTATTACTCAATTCCACATAGATGTACTACCATATGTACTAACATATAATGCATTGTTATGTAACATCTCCTGGTCTCATTTATTGTAGTAGTGATGCTCCTCCTTCGTATGCCAGCGCAGCGCAAGAATGTGTACCCCCTGCTCTAATAAACTCAATAAGCTCAATTGTGTTTTGCAGTGCCCACAACACAAATGTGCAGATCAGAACCGCAACCTGCACCGTAACAGGTGGTCCTTAGCATGGGTGGGGAGGAGGAGGAGGAGGAACTGGAAGCATCCCTCAGCATGAGGTAGAATCACCTGTGGGACCTGTGGGCCATTACGTCAGCATCTTCGACGGAAGAAGCAGCGGGTCCAAGCGGCGTGCAACTGTCGATGCCAAGGCGAGCATTAGTGCCCTCGCAGACCCCACGGTTAAAAAATGGTGTTACATTAGCTACCCTCCAGTCCATAGGAACTGATCTAGAGTTGGAAATCACCAATGCATCCACTATTTCTAGGGCCACTTCCTGAAGTACTCTGGGATGCAGACTATCAGGCCCCGGGGATTTATCGGCCTTCGGTCCCATCAATTTCCCTAACATAATTTCCTGCCTAATAAGGCTATCCTTCAGTTCCTCCTTCTCACTAGACCCTCAGTCCCCTAACACTTCCGGAAGGTTATGTGCGTCTTCCTTCGTGAAGACAGAACCAAAGTATATGTTCAATTGGTCTGCCATTTCTTTGTTCCCCATTATAAATTCACCTGAATCTGACTGCAAGGGACCCATGTTTGTCTTCACTAATCTTTTTCTCTTCACATATCTATCGAAGCTTTTGCAGTCAGTCTTTATGTTCTCAGCAAGCTTCCTCTCATACTCTATTTTCCCCCTTCTAATTAAACCCTTTTGTCCTCCTCTGTTGAATTCTAAATTTCTCCCAGTCCTCAGTTTTGCTGCTTTTTCTGGCCAATTTATGTGCCTCTTCCTTGGGTTTAATACTATCCTTAATTTCCCTTGTTAGCCACGGTTGGGCCACCTTCCCCATTTTATTTTTACTCCAGACAGGGGTGTACAATTGTTGAAGTTCATCCATGTGATCTTTAAATGTTTGCCATTGCCTATCCACCGTCAACTTTAAGTATCATTTGCCAGTCTATGCTAGTCAATTCACATCTCATACCAGCGAACTTACCTTTCCTTAAGTTCAGGACCCTAGTCTCTGAATTAACTGTGTCACTCTCCATCTTAATAAACAATTCTACCATATTATGGTCACTCTTCCCCAAGGGGCCTCGCACAAGATTGCTAATTAGTCCTTTCTCATTACATATCACCGAGTCTAGGATGGCCAGCCCTCGACATTTTAGTCCAGAAAACCATCCCTAATATATTCCAGGAAATCCTCCTCCACCGCATTGCTACCAGTTAGGTTAGCCCAATCAATATGTAGATTAAAGTCACCCATGATAACTGCTGTACCCTTATTGCACGCATCCATTATTTCTTGTTTGATGCGGTCCCCAACCTCACTACTACTGTTTGATGGTCTGTACTGAACTCCCACTAGCGTTTTCTGCCCTTTGGTATTCCGTAGCTCCACCCATACCGATTCCACATCATCCAAGCTAATGTCCTTCCTTACTATTGCATTAATTTCCTCTTTAACCAGCAATGCCACCCCGCCTCCTTTTCCTTTCTGTCTATCCTTCCCAAATGTTGAATACCCCTGGATGTTGAGTTCCCTGCCTTGGTCACCCTGGAGCCATGCCTCCGTGATGCCAATTACATCATAACCGTTAACTGCTATCTGCGCAGTTAATTCGTCCACTTTATCCCAAATACTCCTGGCATTGAGGCAGAGCCTTCAGGCTTGTCTTTCTAACACACTTTGCCCCTTTAGAATTTTGCTGTAATGTGGCCCTTTTTGCTTTAGGTTTCTCTGCCATCCACTTTTACTTTTCTTCTTCCTATCTTTTGCTTCTGCCCCCATTCTACTTCCCTCCGTCTCCCTGCATAGGTTCCCATCCCCCTGCCATATTAGTTTAACTCCTCCCCAACAGCACTAGCAAACACTCCCCCTCGGAAATTGGTTCCGGTCCTGCCCAGGTGCAGAGCATCCAGTTTGAACTGGTCCCACCTCCCTCAGGACAGGTTCTAATGTCGCAGGAATTTGAATCCCTCCCTTGTGCACCACTCCTCAAGCCACCTGAATGGCAGCAGATTCGGAAAAGGGGAGGTGCAACGAGACCTGGGTGTCATGGTGCATCAGTCATTGAAAGATAGCATGCAAGTACAGCAGGGGGTGAAGGCAGCAAATGGTATGTTGGCCTTCATAGCTAGGGGTTTTGAGTATAGGAGCAGGGAGGTCTTACTGCAGTTGGACAGGGTCTTGGTGAGGCCTCACCTGAAATATTGTGTTGTTTTGGTCTCCTAATCTGAAGAAGGATGTTCTTGCGATTGAGGGAAAGCAGCGAAGGTTCACCAGACTGATTCCCGGGATGGCTGGACTGACATGAGGAGAGACTGGATCAACTGGGCTTGTATCCACTGGAGTTTAGATGGATGAGAGGGGATCTCATAGAAACATAAAATTCTGATGGGACGGGACAAGTTAGATGCTGGAAGAATGTTTCCGATGTTGGGAAAGTCCAGAACCAGGGGACACAGTCGAAGGATAAGGGGTAAGCCATTTAGGACTGAGATGAGGAGAAACTTCTTCAGAGAGTTGTGAACCTGTGGAATTCCCTGCCAGAGAGTTGTTGATGCCAGTTGATTGGATATATTCAAGAGGGAGTTAGATATGGCCCTTACAACTAAAGGGATCAAGGGGTATGGAGAGAAAGCAGGAAAGGGGTACTGAGGTAATGATCAGCCATGATCATATTGAATGGTGGTGCAGGCTCGAAGGGACGAATGGCCTACTCCTGCACCTAGTTTCTATGTAAACTTACCTTTGTACGAAAATAAATGAAATTATAATAGAAGTTTAAATTTGACTGGATATATCTGTCAAATACACTTGTATCTCTCAAATCACTAGCACTCTTGTTTTTGCCACCTTCCTCCTTTCCTCCGATATTCAAAATGACGTCCGTAGTGCCGAGCTCTGTGAGGAAAGCCCAGGAAAAGCAACTATTTCCCGGCAATGTTGTCGGCAAGTGATCAGCCCGGCGATGTGTGGACAATCACATCAGCAATCAGCTCGGCGATGTGAGCCGAAAGTAAAGGGGATGATTTTTCGGCGATGATCTGGTCTGAATTTACACTGTCATTTTGGCCGATAAAAGGCCGATATATGGGTGATGTGAAGTGGAAAGTCTAGCCTAATGACTTGAGGTGGCTCTCTTACTTTGTCTTCTTTAAACCAGGAGATGCTAATTCAGTTCCAATGTGCAACTGGTCATCTTTGAATGACAAAGACAACAGCTGGGTCCGAGCTGGAAACCTCCCCAATGATTCAGCACTCCTAAACAATTCACTCATGTCTGCTAACTTGCATTGTTTGACACCTGTCTGATAAGAATTTTCTCAATGAAACATCCATCATTATGCAAGGATGCAGAACATGACTAGCAGAGTTTAAAAGGACTGATGTGTATTTAACCAGATGCATTACAAGCTACAGAAATAATAATTTCCCCAGACAATCACTGGCTGAAGTAAAAAAAAAAATCTCAGGGCATCCGCCTAATTACAATTTCATCCAAAATCTTAAACTCTGAAATTGAAAGATCGTTAGGTCGATTAAAAGTTTCTGTATCAGAAAATTTATGGAGATTTAGCACAATAAGGGTCCAAGGATTTACCCGTGCAAGACTCCACTCCACACTTCCTCCGATGCTCATTATACTTTTCGCTTTCTTCTAAAAAATCAAATTCAAGTTTCGATAATTAAAAACTACCTGAAACGTTAACTCCCTCCACAGATGCTGCCTGACCTAGTGAGTATTTCCAGCATCTGCAGTATTTTATTTTTGTATTAAATAAAACAAATGGGCTATAAATAGAAAAAAAAGTCAAGCTCTCACTTAAAAGAAATTGCATTTCTCTGTACCGGTCACAGGCGCAATGGGCCAAATGGCCTCTTCGTATGCTGTAAGATTTTATGATTATGACAGTGATACACCACTACTGCAGACACATAAAAGTTCTTGCCCTGGCAGGTGAAACATGAACCAGTGGTTGTATATTTTGCTAATAGGAACCACAGACTAAACTCAACAACCTTTTCTGAATTTTTTCTAACAAGCAGCCACAAAGCATGTCAGAGGTCTTTAGAAAATGGGCACAGGGGATCCAGAAACAGAATATATAAAAACTCATTCCAAAACCTAAATCCTATTAATAAATACATTAAAATTATTGAAGTTGTGGTAGCAGAAACTGCTCACCCAATAATTTGCTAAAAGCAGTGTTTTTTAAAAAAAAAATGATTAAAAAAATGCAAGCAACTATTTTGGAATTCCAAAACATCACCTATAATGGACTCGTAGTCACCTGATCAGCAGAGCTATCACAGCCAATCAGCTTATGTTTCATCAGATCTCACCACCGTTTCAGTCCCAGACTGACACTTTAACCCTCTAGAGCCTGCAGCAGAAATGATTGCACTGCACACGATGGAACTACCACTTCTCATTTTACTTCACGCACACAATATAATACTCTTAAATCACAGCAATAAATGGATTTAACAGTCTTAATTGAAAATATTGACACCCTAACTAGGATAATGATAAGACAGAATAGATTAATAAAATTACATTTCCATGAAAGAAGAATTTAGTTAGAAGTTACAAATTGTATGATACTTAGCTGTGACATGCACAATATTTCCGCTACTGCAGACATATTTAACTATTAACTGAGTGTATGATGCTCCTTTTACCTTTTTTTCTTTCTAGTCCCTTCTAACCTACAAATTCTGCTTCCAGATCATTGCCATGAGGTATGCTGAGCAGCCCAATGAAGATTCCCCTGAAAAAAGTTGCTTGCCTCTCTCAGCATTTCCCTGCAGAAGTGTGCCAGAGAATGCAGATCAGAGTGAGAAAAATCAAACCCCAGCCCCTCAGCAACATGGTGCTACGACTGGTGTTCAATCACACCACTCCTACTGCACAGTTCTTTAATTTACATTAAGTTTAGCATTACTTTATGCATAATAAATTAAATGCAGTTGATGAAGAGCCTAGATGACAAGCCATACCTTGGATTGACATGTAGATAAATGCATCATGCAGTGTGGTACTGAGACATGTCGGCTACAAAGATGCAGAGTTACATTCTTTGGCCTATGCCGAGTTAAGCCAATCCAATGGTGAGGTGTTTGGAGAAAGGGTTACAAATTGACTTAATTATAGTCAGCTTCGGCAAAAAGATGATAAAAAAATTCAACCAAAGTTCTGGTTCTGATTGTTATTCAGTAACCCCTGCTGCAATGTATGTGTGAAAAATAGGTAATAAGATGTGATTCAGCTGTGGCGTCAGCCTTGCCTCAGTGGTAGTACTCTTGTCCGAGTCAGAAGGTTGTGGGTTCAAGCCCCACTCCAGATTCTTGAGCACTTAACATAGGCTGACACTTCAGTGCAGTACTGAGGGAGTGTTGCACTGTCAGAAATGCAGTCTTTCAGATGGGAAATTAAACTGAGGCCCCTTCTGTGCTCAGGTAGGTGTAATATGGCACTATTCGAAGAGCAGCAGAGTTCTCCTGGTGTCCTGACCAATATTTATCCCTCAAGAAACACCACAAAAAGATTGTTTTGTCATTTATCTCATTGCTGTTTGTGGGACCTTGCTGTGCACAATTTTGCTGTGTTTCCTACATTATAACAGTGATTACATTTCATTGTACTTCATTGGCTGGAAAGTGCGTTACGACAGCCAGAGGTCATGAAAGGTGCTGTGAATGCAAGTTCTTTCTTTTATTACCCATCAATAAGTATTTCACCCTTATTTATGAGGGAGCAGTGCAGCAAACTGAGGAACACGAATTGCATTTAAGTTATATTGAAAGCGCTACAAGAATTTTACCGATTAAAGATAATCAACATTTTTAAAGAACACACAAAATGCTCAAGATCTTCTATAATGTTTTAATACTTTTCACTTTTTAAATACTGGATTTTAATTTGTGATAACATGGAGGAACTAAACTTTATAAACTGATCTTTACACATTGCTGATTGGAAAAACTGTTTTACAGTCCAACATCACAGACACATATTAACCAGTGTTTTGCTGTACACAAAGCTAAATCAGGATATAAAGCTTTCATAAAACAAATCTCTTACCACATTCTACACACTCAATATATTTTGATAGAAGTCCATATTTCAACCTGTAAATGACAACGTGTTTTTACATTCCAGAGAAGTTTCAATACTTTACAACTGCCTCTTTTAGTGTAATCACTTTATACCAGAATAATTTCAAAATTACATCACATTTAGTGCAACTGCGACTAACAATATCAAGTTCTATACACGTAAACTTCCCAATTTATTAAGTTAGCTTAATTCAAACCAGTAACAGGTTTTTAACCTGGACCGTTGCTAAAGTTCCCATTGATAAGTTAGTCAGGTATATAACGGTTTTCATTTGGGGTATTCAATCAAAATTTATTGTTTTTTTCCACCAAGTTCCCAATAAAACCGATGCTCAAACTTTCTGGATTGCTCAGTGTTGAACACAAGGGGTTTTAAGTAAACTGAAATGAATATAGTTGCTGAAAAAAAAACAACGTATCAAACATCTGGGTGTAAGCTATTGAATTTCATATTTACTTTGAATCCAGTATATGGCTCATTTGTACAATTTGGCTTCGATTTCTGTATTTCTCGTCTAAAGGTAGCTTGCTTCCATGATTTACAATGTTTGCCCAATTGAAAGGCAGTACAGGACAGATGAAAATAATTTTCTTCACAAAGATATGATCAAATTAGCACAAAGACTAAACAACTGATCAGAATGAAGACTGAACCTATTCCCATCAGCAGAGAGCGGAATTTATCTAACTCATCATATTAATGCTTGACCCAAATAACAGTTTGGAATAAGGTCTTACGTGTGATCATTTCCCAAAAACAAATATTCCCCATTGTTTGAAACATAGCATTTCTCAAATACTACCAAGCAGTGGTTAACGTCCCAGAGTTGCCATTATTATCCTGCTTCAGAGTTTAGAGACAATATGTGATATTGCAATGCTAGGTCTCACTTGCTGCACTGCACTTTTTTGAAAAACTGACACAAAGAAACCACACACTGCCCAGTTTAACATTTTAAAATATCTGACTTACAAGTTTGTTTTAATACAAGTACCTGGAATACTAACTTTACATAAAATTGATCTGCCTTGCAACAACAATTAGCATTGATCCTTGTAACACAGAAGACAAAGGTTAGGTTAACCAAAATGGGAGGGAACAGTGTCTGAGAAATTGAACCAGTAAACCATTAGGGCCCAGGGAAGAAAAAATTCTTCTAAAGAAGAAATCTCCTTCATATAGTCTGACCTTCTGGATCATATCTGCTTCTTAGGAGAGTGCTTTGTGGAAATTAATTTCATCATATCCTCATCAAGCAGCACATTTCTACCAACTAAAGTAGACTGAACTGGATTCCAAAAGGCATCCTCTATAATATGATGCCTCAACTGGCTGGCATTAACTATTCGCAATTTCCCTCAATGCCAAAATGAACCAGAGATCGAGATTTTAGTATTTCACTGATAACAATCGCTATATATAACCAGTTCTTTTGGTCTAGTTGAAAGAAAACCCCTGCATTCAGTCAAGCAAAACTTTCTTCCTGTTGATTTATAGCTATTTACCACATATTAATTTTAAATGCAGACATGAGTGGTGTTTGTTGAAGTATGGATCTGATCAGAAGATTTTTCTTTATAAACCGTTGGATTGCTTTTAGGTATAGCCTAGAAGTTCAGGTATAATGTAGATATATAGTATTCTAAATTAATCCTCAACCTATAACCCATACTTGGCCAGGCTTCTATTAGAATACATCGAGACAATCTATTGATCACTTAACCATTCCTCAAATTTAGGCACTTTAACATTTGAAGCTGTTGTAATATATACAATGTAGTGAGTGATGTGGTATTGTGCTGCAAAAATAAAGTCTGCTGGTCACAGTATTGATATTCATTTGCTTACATCCTATTGGTTGTAACATCAGTTATTAACAATATAAAAGGATCT
Organism: Pristiophorus japonicus; assembly: GCF_044704955.1. NCBI lineage: Eukaryota > Metazoa > Chordata > Chondrichthyes > Pristiophoridae > Pristiophorus > Pristiophorus japonicus. Next base: position 199,219,153 of record NC_091977.1, read on the forward strand.
GTGGCGGCTCTAAACATTAGACTTACTAAAATAAAAATCAAGTCTATTTGTTGCAAAATAGGAGGGAAATTTTGTGCAATGTGCACAACTTTTAAGACAAAAGATTTCTATAATCCAGCAGTCCTGAAAACCAAGTGTAAAAATTTAGCTGCATCCAGTAACAGACACACCACGAAGTACTGTCTTGAAACCAACAGGAAGAAAAGAAGATCTCACTGCACAGAATTTCATGGGAACTGAAGTTCTTCAGATGTATCCATTCCACATTGCAACACATTTCAAGAGCATGTCAATCCATTCCTGTAGTTCCACTGATCAAACATCAGGAACAGCACTTAATTCAATTCAGAACAGATTTTGCACAATTGCATTAATGAACAGGAAGGTGTACACTTTTTGAAAGTAGTGCACTAAAGATTTATGCAATGGGCTTCACTTAACTATACTTAGCTGGCGTACCTTATTTACAATAATGCACAGCTTTTCCATCAATATTGCTTAAAACAGTCATTCATCTTTCGACGATATGTCTACACTGGTCATGACTAGAACACCAATCTATTTCAACATGAAAAATCCATATTTGACATGTTTCAAGTAATCCCCTTTCCAGCCCATACCACCATCCTAAAGATTTCAGAACTTTCAATTACAACACAAAATATATATGTAACAAATATACAAACTAAAAATGCAGTAGAAATATAGTTCGTAAACAAAACAGAAATAAAGCTTTTCAAAATCTCCATCAAAACTGCACGTTCTTCATAGGAGATAGTAACAAGAAAGGGCAAATGCCAAAGGTCAAAGGGCACAGACAGTCCTGAACGAGTTTTACAAGAAATTAGTTTCAAAGTAGGAAACAAGGACACTGGTTTTAGAACTGACCAGTAAAAGAATGTGATGAGTTCAGTGATTATAGAATGCTAATTAGCAAGACGCAAATAAGACTTAAATTACACCTTATTGCAGACCCCAAAGATGGCTAACATTTGTGCAACTTAAGATCACAAATTAGATTTAATTTGTTGCAAAAATGTTGAAATTTTGGCCATGATTATGCAGGCCTACATTAACAAACATGCTATCTTTTTAACAATTAAAGCCATAAACCTATGTTTATTTTTAATCCAAAATGTGATTGTTTTTGTAGAAAAATGTTGCTGGGTCAAATTGTAAACAGCTGTATGAGCTGCACGTACAGATGAATTACACACTGATGCACTAAAATGGAACAGAGCACAGAGTGTTGAACAATCAGCCACAGATGCAAAATGACAGCCTACATCAGTTGGGTGCAGGCTGTGAACTGGGACTGGCCTTGCGAGAGGGAAGGACGCTGGAAATTCAATTTGCCAGCTTGGAGTTATTGTAATCCTTGAATGTAGGAGAACACCGTTGCTTCTATATGTTGATCGCTGGAGAAAGCGTTGTAGAAACAGCAGCAAATCCATGCTGAACACTGAAGACACAAGATCATATATTTCAATATTTTTAACACTATTGCTTAAACATAATACTTGTATACTTCTTTAAACATAAAAATACTTTCACGAACAAAAGGGTCACCAATATAGGACATTCTTGCTCCCAACCATTGCAAGATATTTCATTATAGAATGTTGCTCTTATTTCTCAGTAAAGCACCTTGGGACATCATGTATGTTAAATGGACCATATAAATGCATTTTGTTTTTTGTTGGATACAATATTCTGAATTATTAATTGAGGAGAGCTATTTCTGAGCAAATTGAGAGTCAATATTTCAGTCTTCTCTTGATGAAATTGCACTCAAGAAGCTGCAACCTATTTCTGCTGCAGACTCATTACCTGAAAAACAGCATTTAAACTGCTAAGATTGAGTTCATAAATGAACCAGAAAGAGTGTTGTTGCAACCACAGGCTGCCTCTAATCCACAGCATTGAGAGAGGGAGGGACCATTATGCTTACAAACCAGACATGGACCCTGCAGCCACAGTTCACTCAGTAAGTTTGTCTTCGGAGACCACAATTTTAAAGCAATTGTACCTCCTGATAGTGTACCTCAGGAAATTGTTGCGTAATGAGATTTATAATTGCAATGATCTGATGAAGATTGTACCCAGCATCTCAAAAATGGCTGTCATCAATCCCACAATTGTTAACCACAAATTCTGCCTCCTACTACAAGGTGTGAACATTTAACTTGTGTGGTCTGGAATTTGTTTCCCTCTTCTTCCCTGAAGTCTCTGCACACATGGTACTGTTTACAATTCAAGGAGCAAGCAACTTGCTTCAAGGACTGTATTAATGCCAATAAGGACAGTTTGTGTAAACATTCAGTTTCTAACTCAAATAATGCAATCAACCCAATATCTACACAATAACTAATATTCTCTTCAAATTTCATTAAGCATGAACGGTTGTCAAAATATTGAAAAGTTTGCTCAAGCACTTTCGCTAAATATCGAGCTTAAACCGTTTTAATGATACTTCAATAAAATTAACTGGTTAATGCTATATTATACCTCTAGATACTAGAATAGAATGTCTTTGCCTGCAGTTTTCTCCTGCACATACGACGTAAAACGCTTGAGGAATTTGGGATATTCACGTTTTGCAACTGCTCGAAGTACTGATGCTGGTGCCCATCCTCCAGGATTTACTAAGAACAAAGAAATAACCAGTGACACATTTCCTGAATTTATCCAAGTCCAAGAAGGCCAGAGCAGCTAATCTTCTGGGCTATCTTGCTGAAATATTTGGAAGCAACTCGGTTTCTGCATTGTGGGTGTGTTGCTTCAAGCAGCGTCATGTATTTAAGCCCAGGTCCACCACATATGGGGAAGCAACCAATATTTCCACAGAAAGTTGGGACAACTGGCAAGCAAAATAAAAATCCTCTCATTTTATCTTGTTATAAGGTCAATGGTATCTTTAATGCAAATAAAACTGGCTTTTTTATAAGCTGCAACTAAGCAGAATGCTAGCTTTCAATGAAAAATTCTTAAATAGGAAAAGAGATAAGCATCAAATTATAGTTACAGCCTGCGCTAGAATGCCAAAACCATCTCGGCCCAGATTTTGCTGTAGCAGGTCATTTAACAGCATCTGCCATTAGTTGGATGTTTTTCAAATTTTTTTTGTGTGGCAAGTTGCTGAAAGTGCAAGTTGATAGTGTCACAGCGAGGGAAACAGGGTATCTGGGACCTAAGTGAACAGGGCAAACAACTATATATCTCCTTAAGTCATTGGGTTGAAGGATTGTGAAATTAACAGCACAAGGACTGAGAAGGAAGTTGTAAATTAGAGTCGGTGAATTCAATGTCAAATCAGGTACAGAAAGAGAAAGAGAGATGGAAAGAAAGATTGGATTGAGAGAAGCGAGAAAGGAAAAGTTAAAATAAATTACATTTTAAAAATCTCCAACAATATCTGAAGGAATGACACTCTGCACTTATAATAGTAGCAGTTAACACTCATCACATCATTAAATGGGTATTTACACTTGTAATGACGAGACTTAGCTTTCTGTGGTGAGTTTAGTTTGTATCTACCACGCAAATACAGCAACTTTGCCATTCAATGCATGTCAATTCAATGTATGATTTGGTGAAGGAACCGAGAATTACGTATCCAAGTTTTTAGATTACATTAAGTTCGGAGACACAGCAAGCTGTGTAGATGGGAGCAGGAAGTTACAAAGGGACATAGACAAAGTAAGTGGGCAAAAAAAGTGACACAAAGAGATCCATGTAGGAAGTGTGAGGTCATTCACTTTGGATCCAAGAAAGATAAATCAAAATAGTATCTAAATGCAGAGAGACTTGTGACTGTAGAGGAGTGATGGGGATTTAGCTGTCCATGTACACACATCATTAAAAACTAGTGCACAGGTACAAAAGGTCATCAAAAATGGCTGATGAAATCTTGGCCTTTATCTCAAGGAGGCTGGAATTCAAAAATGAGAGTGTAATGGTTCAGTTGTACTGAGCCTTGCTCACAACTCATCTGGAGTAGCGTGCGCAATTCTGGGCACCGCACCTCAGGAAAGATGTACTGGCCTTGGCTGGGGTGTGGAGGTACATTGCAGATTCAATAGAATGATACTGGAAGTTAAAGGGTTCAATTATGAGGGCAGGTTCCATAAACTTGGATGTTTTCCTCGGAGTTTAGAAAGTTGAGGGGTAATCCAATTGAGGAGTCTAAAAAGATAAAGGGATTCAATAGAATAGCTACAGAGTAGCTATTTTCTTCAGTGGGGGAATACAGAATAAGAGGCATAAATTAAAAATTAAAGCGAGAGCATTTAGGAGTGAATTCAGAAGGGTTTTTTTTTTTTACATAAAGGGTAATGGAGATCTGGAACTTTCCCCCAAAGGCTCCGAATGCTGGGTCATTTGAAATTTGCAGGATTTTTGTTGGATAAGGGTACAAGGGATATGGGGCAAAGGCAGGTAAATGTAATTGAAGTACATGATCTAACAGAATGGCAGTACAGGTTTCAAGGGCTGAATGGCCTACTCCTGGAATAGAGGGTACTGAAGGTGCTGTTAGCCACCCACTAAGAGGCACTCAAGAGTGGCCTTTGAGAAATTCCCATCTGACTTCCTTTATCGCATCCTGGGGTGAAGGAAGGAGCAGCTCCTTGTAGAAGTATGCTAGATTATAAACTCAGCAGAATGTGCAGACTGAAACTTACCATTGGCTACATATGTGATCTTGCATAGGATGTTGTCTCTGCTGATTGCCTGGTTCCCTTCTGGAGGGCTTACTAGTGTCTGGCAAATCATGGCAATATTTATTTTGGCACGCACACATCTGTTATTCTGCTGTTAAATAGGTGTAGAAACACATGACCATTTTGAACTTGTACAGCAATAAGTTGGTGTAAAAGGTACAAAATAAAATAAAATTACTTCAGTGAGCAAATATTTACATAATAGCCCGAGCAAATTCCAGTATTTATCCATTTTAACACAAATAAAATTGTGCAATGCAATGTTTCTCTTTGTGCTCAGTTACCCTTCAGTTCTATTACCTATAAGTAACTCGGTATATTTTGTCGTTAAAATCTTATGAAAACAGACACTTACGGGAGCATTATCGTGCTCCACAGAAAAATTGCAGACAAGCCATGTATCTGGATCATTCTCATTTGTAGCTGGAATTTTTCGAATTGCGGACAAATAAAGCACATCTCTCTGAGAAGCCGGCCAAACTCTCTGGAAAACAGGAAAAAGATCTGGCTAAACAACAGCAAACTATCAAGTCAAACACTATTCATTGCTACAAATTCCCAACATAATGCAATTACATAATTTCACCTTTGATAATCACCTAAATGAAAATGAATACTGTTACTAACTTTTCTAATCTTTTCATTGAATATGACCCATCATTCATGTGTGCAACTATAGAGGATTGCTACCCTTTTGCATTCTAATTACAGCATCATATTTTGTTGGGTGCAGTATCAAATGTGTTCAGTATGCATCTTTTGTGCCTGTGGCCTCTGTTGAATTACATAGAGCTACATATAAAGGCGCGTTCTGATTTTGGGAACTACTTACAATTTGAACCACTATTAATCCACATATTTATTGTTGTAAATAACTTTTTTTTTTTGAAGATGAAGCTTTCAACTTTAAATACTGCTACTAGATCATTTATTCTGACAGTGAATTGGCTACACATGTCATTGTGTAGTTTATCTCAAAGGTTCAGCTAAGATAACCATTCAGAACAGATAACTTTGGAAATTTAAAAAGTAACTGCAGATGGACACAGTATTTATATGTTGAAGGAAGTTGTGTTGGGGCTGTCTTTTGAGCATTGAAAGGAATTATGCTGATTGTACTGACTCCCCAGGGACTTCCACATAAGCAGCACATATAACTTTCCCTCTCTCTCCTTTAAAAATGACTTGCCATTCATTTATAACAGATTATTTCCTGGAAGGATTTATGTGGGTAGCATGCGCACAATATGACAATTTTATTCTCTAGATCAATTCAGTCAATGCACATCAATCCATCAGTTCTTTGAGAAAGAGTCTTTCAGACAGAAAGAATCAACAGTAACATTCACAAATTATTATGAAAATTTGATACAACAGACATGACAGCCAATGAAGTCTCAAGCCAATTAACAGAATATCAGGCAAGTGCCACTTTTCTTAGTGAAAACAGAGCAACTCTTCCGAGTAAATGTTTTCATTGCAAGGCAGAAGCATAATTAGCAACTGAAAGGTCATGATGAGTTATTGGTCAACCAAACTGGAAGATCATTCAAGAATGGAACAATACGCTTACCCCCTAACCCAGTCACATGGATTATAAAGCAAACTTGACCTACTAATCAAGTCAAAATTTGAGAGCTCTGCATGCCATGGCAAGGGAAAGTGGACTGGCAGCCAGTCTTAAACCTCCTTCCAGCTGTTACAAGCATTAAATGGCACACTGATTTAATATATTTGGCCCACAGGGCTAAATTGAAGTGCATCTAAACAGCCCCCAAACTTAGGACACTCTGCACTACACCAAGTCACCATCTGTAAAGTTTTACTATCTAAAAAAAAACATACCTTATGTGTCTGGTAGACGATAATTGCATTATCTGATAGAATTTCTATCACATGAAAGTTTTCAATGGTTGCTGTGGAGTATAAATGGGTACATTCACTACATATATGAATGCATACTTAGAACATGGAAAATAAAATTGCAAGATACTAAGATGTTGATTGTAAATATAGGTACAGGTTTAAATAAAAGTAAAATCAATAGCTGCTTCTGAAATTACATAAAGGTGCAAGATTGGGGTGGCGATCCCTTACTCATATGGAAAAGCAAGATGCTAGAGACTGGTGTGCAGAACTTTGAGCAAAGGCGAAAAGTGCCCAGAAAGCAGCATTTTTGGTCTTTCAACAGCGGATAACACGCAATTCAAACTTATATACGACGCAATGCACTTGTCTCTACAGTTTTGTATTGCTTTCTACATTAGAGTTATAGTTCATTTTGGTTGTTTTTCCAATTATTTGATTTGGCAATCTGTATTTATTAATAACTTAATAACTTTTATTTATATAGTAGCTTTAACATAGTAAAGCGTCCCAAGGCGCTTCACAGCAGTGTTACAAGATAAAACAAATAAATTTGACACCGAGCCACAAAAGAAGAAATTAAGGCAGATGACCAAAAGCTTGGTAAAAGAGGTAAGTTTTAAGGAGCGTCTTAAAGGAGGAAAGAAAGGTCGAGAGGCAGAGGAGTTCATGGAGGGAGTTCCAGAGCTTAGGGCCCAGGCAGCTGAAGGCACAGCCACCAATGGTTGAGCAGTTATAATGAGGGATGTTCAAAATGGCAGAATTTGAGGAGTGGGGTTGTAAGGCTGAAAAAGATTAGAGATAGGAAGGGGCAAGGCCATGGAATGATTTGTAAACCAGGATGAGAATTCTGAAATCGAGGTGTTGTTTAACCAGGAGCCAGTGTAGGTCAGAAAGCACAGGGGCAGCGGGTGATCGTGACTTGGTGAGAGTTAGGACACGGGATGCTAAGTTTTGGATGACCAAGATTACATAGTGTAGAATATGGGAGGCCAGCCAAGAGTAAGTTGGAGTAGTCAAGTCTACAGGTAAAGGCATGAATGAGGGTTCCAGCGGCAGAAGAGCTGAGGCTGGGGGGGGGGCAATGTTACGGAGGTGGAAAAAGGCGGTTTTAGTTATGCCCCCGATATGTGACTGGAAACTCATTTCAGCATCAAATATGACACCTGGGTTGTGTGCAGTTTTGTTCACCCTCAGATTGATACGAGGGAAAGGGATTGAGTCAGTGGTTAGGGAACGCAGTTTGTGGCGGGGACCAAAGATAATGGCTTTGGTCTTCCCAATATTTAATTGGAGAACATTTCTGCTTATCCAGTACTGGAAGTCAGACAAGCAATATGACAAGTTAGATACCAAGCAGGGTTGAGAGAAATGGTGAAGAGGCAGAGCTGGGTGTCATCAGCGTACATGTGGAAACTGACTCCGTGTTTTCGGATGATGTCACCAAGGGGCAGCATATAGATGAGAAATAAGGCGGCCAAGGACAGATTCTTGGGGGGGGGGTACACACCAGAGGTAACGATGCGAGAGTGGGAAAATAAGCCTTTGCAAGAGATTTTCTGGCTATGATTAGTGTGCAAGAATGGAACCAGGCGAGTGCATTCCCACCTAGCTGGACGATGGTTGAGAAGCATTGGAGGAGAATGGAGTGGTCAACTGTGTCAAAGGTGGCAGACAGGTCCAGAAGGACGAGGAGGGCTAGTTTACCTTTGTCACACTCACAAAGGATGCCAGTTGCGACTTTGATGAGAGCCGTTTCAGTACTGTGGCAGGGGCAAAAACCAGATTGAAGGGATTCAAACATCGAATTCATGGAAAGATGGACACGGATTTGGGAGGCGACAACACGTTCAAGTACTTTGGACAGGAAAGGGAGGTTGGAGATGGGGTGATAGTTAGCAAGCAAAGTGGGGGCAAGGGTTGGTTTTTTGAGGAGAGGGGTGATGACAGCAGATTTGAAGGAGAGGGGAACAGTACCTGAGGAGAGAGAACAGTTTAACAATGTCAGCGAACATAGGAGCCAAAAAAGGAAGTTGGGTGGTCAGCAGTTTAGTGGAAATAGGGTCAAGGGAGCAGGAAGTGGGTCTCATAGACAGGATGAGCTTGAAGAGATCAAGAGGGGAGATCAAAGAAAAACCACAGAAAGATGTGAGTTTAGGGTTAGGGCAGGTGGGAGCCTCAGATGAAGTTGGTCCACTCTAGGTGAAGGAAGGGAGCTTGCAGAGGCAACTGAGTGGATGGTCTCAATCTTAGAGACAAAGAAGTCCATCAGCTCCTCACACTTGTTGTTGGAGGAGAGTGTGGTGGAGTCAGCGGAGAGGGGTCTAAGGAGACAGTTAGCAGAAGAGAATAGTAGCTGGTGGTTATTTTCGCAATCCTGAAAGAGAGAGCAGTTTTTGTAGACAAGAGTAGGACCCGATAACGCTTTATGTTTTCGAGCCAGATCTGGCAATGAATTTCGAAACCAGCTGTCCGCCACATCCGTTCAAGTCTGCGCCCTTTTGACTTGAGGGAGCGAAGATGATGGCTGTACCAGAAGGAACGGCGTGGGAAGAGAGTAATCTTTTTAATAGGGACTAGGGCATCAAGGTGAGGGCGTGGTTAAGCAGATCGATGGCTGCAGAAATGTCATTGTTTAAAAAGGGCCAATGGTTGGACAGTTTTGAGTTGATAAGTGCAGTTTTAAGAGTTTTTTTTTCCAGGGGCGGATGCAGAAGGAAGTAGTTTTCGATTGGGAAAGGGGGATGTGGGTCGAGAGCGATACAAGGAAATGGTCAGATATGGTTTGATCTTTAATTGACACGATTGGAATAGCAAGATCACGAGAGATTGCAAGATCAAGGGAGTGGCCGTTAAAATGGGTTGAGGAATTTACATGGAGGGAGAGATTAAGGGAGGACAGAAGGGTAATGAACT